>NC_087262.1:14377500-14642500 GCF_037042905.1 Lytechinus pictus | reverse complement strand
ATCACTCCTTCTTTCAAATGGCAATGTGATGCTATGCAATCTGTCCTTATTTAACATTTAGCAACGTACCAGGCAGATTGAATCCCTACTTGAGAGTTTAACCACTGATGGACTTTATAAACCAGTGCCTGTCAAATCATCTACACCCATACCCATACCCCAACCCTAACCATAACCCTTGTTTGAATTTAATATGATAATCGTACAAAAAATACTCTTCAATTTTCGGGGGCATCATAAGGTGGCTACAGGCTACCATTTTTATGTTTGCATTTTTTATGGACATAGTAAATTTCCATGTGTTGGGCATCACAGAGCGCCCAAAGAGATACAGACGCTGTATGAAGAGACTCTACAGACATTGTACGATACCCCTTCGCTGATCCTATGATGCCCCAATGATATGTATAAAAAAGCTACAATCTTTGTAATTTGAAAATATGTATATTCTGACCTAAACAAAATTGTAGACCTTCAAGGTGAATGAAACCCTTGGAACAAGTGGGTTTGTGTGGAAAGAGAAAAATCAAAGAATAAGATCTCAGAAAGTTTGACAATGATTGGACAAATAATGAGAAAGTGATGAGCATTTGAATATTGCAATCACTAATGCTATGGAGATCCTCACATTGGCAATGCGACAGATCCGTGTGATGTCACATGTGAACAACTTTCCCTTTGATGGACTATAAAATACCCCCAAAATGTCTCTTTTTGCTATTTTCTTATGGTGATACAAACTCTTTATCCATAATATATTCTTTGAAAATCTGTATTACAAGCCCTCCTATATAAAGAATTAATGATCTACTGATAGATGTGATAAAAGAGGCATTGTAAGTGAAATATATACAAAAAAAAATGGGAAAGTTGTTCACATGTGACATCACACATCTTTGTCGCATTGCCAGTAGGAGGATCTACATTACAACAATGATCTGAACTTCAAATGCTCATAACTTTCTCATTATTTGTCCGATCTTTCTCAAACTTTCTTTGATCTTATTCTTTGATTTTTCTGTTTTCACACAAGCTATCTTGTTCCAAAGGTTTCATTTTCCTTTAAAATCAATCATGGGTCCGCAAAAATATTGTACAATCATCATAATCCACCCAAAGGAGATTCAACCCTATGGCGATTACCAGGATACGATCACCCGACTGGCATTTTATGATGATTGTAGACCAAATGTACCCTTCTTACTATGTATTAGACGAAGCCGTGCCTTCCGTCTGTCCTCTATAACTGTCGGCGATATTCTGGGCGGAGTAGATCCCTACGGGTGAGTTGAATTGCTTGTGGACCATGTTTGGAGCCGACTGGGGTTGGGCCGCTCCCCCTCCGGATCCTGGGAAGAGGCGGGGTTTGACGTTGTGACTGCTGCCTGCATGCTGGAATTGCTGTTGAAGTATCAAAACAAACAAAATAAGTTAGAAATAATTATCTTTTAATAAATACCAAAAAGTGGTCCTAAACTTTAAGAGTGATTTTGACAGTTTGATTAGAAATTTCATAGATATAGATTTTTAGATAGCATCTTTCAAACAAATGAATTCACAATTAAATAAAACTTAATAAAAAATCTTTAGATTTTAGACAAAAACTTGGTAAGGGCTTCAAGCTGGGAGGGGGGGGGGTGGTGGGTAATGTCATTGATAATGCCTAAAACATTCAATCATCAAGATAATATGAAATAAATAGCTTTTTCATGTATCTAGGGTTGGAAAGTCTATCCCTTTTCCAGAATCTTGATACATTTCACTCAATTTGCGTACACAGCCCAATTGCAAAAAAGAACCCCACCTTTTTACATGCCTATGGGTAGGAGCATGGTGTCCACCTGATACTAATAATAAAGATAATAAAATAACTAGATTTATATAGCGCTTTTTGCTAGAGGATACAAAGCGCAATTATTATTATCCCGGCTTCAGCTCGAGCTACCACTTTATCAGTATCGCTCAGCGACTTCAAAGAATTATTCCTACTGGGATCCATTTACCTCATCTGGGTCAGATCATTTTTCTTGCTGAAGGAAATTACAGCATGGCTGAGATTTGAACCCTAAACTATTTTTTTGAATGCTCCAATAAGTGCCCCCCCCCCCCCATCGATATACATATGCATAACCAACCTGTTTATTAGCCTTGAGTGATACATTGATACCGGTATCAGGCTGCTGATTGACCTCTGGTGTCCAGATAGTTGCTTGAGCTGACCTGAAAACAAGGACCAAATCAGAGATAGAAAGACAAGGATGATTAAAGAAGAGTCTGAATGACTTAAGTTTCTTCGTACTCTAATCAAATTTTGACAAATAAAATCTGTGAATTAAAATTTTTTTTTTTTGACTTTCTAATTGAAATATTTAACAAGATAATATCATTCTACAAAGTTGGTGAATTAATATTATGACTTACAATCTGATTAGCAACAAATATGTTCCTTTCATTCATAACAAAAGTCAAGCATAACTAACAAATATTTTAAAGTGCCCTCCCCCCCCCCCATGGCAGAGTTGTTCATAAGTTACAAAATTTATACAGTGACACTTTCGTGTGCTAAGTGAGATTTTCCATAACTTTTATTCCGATCAATTAAAGTTGGAACTGGGGGGGGGGGGGGTGTTTCACTAAGATTTGAGTCCCATGCACATGATCTGACCAATTTGGTGACGCAACTGAAATTAGGTGCGACTCTAAGTTACACTTAAATCTTTGTGAAACAACTCCCTGATCTTGTTAGATTAGAAATCTTGTTGACAGGCATATTAATGAACAGTTTTTCATTAGTCAAGATTTGATAAGAATTATAGAAAGTTTACTTCCATGATGTTAAAGAGTAAAAAAAAGCACCAGAAAGGTTTGCATTTAAAGCTTCCAGGAGCTGGAAATGACATTGCATGTATGACATCATATGATAAAGATGAATCGAAGTATGGCTTTTATCCAATGGAATTATCTTAGGTTGATCATTGTCTGACCATCACGTTTAGAAGACAACTTCCTCCTTCCTGTTCAAGATCACTTTACAACAACGGAAGCAGTCCATCTTTCCTGCTCAATTCATGTATCAGTCCCACCGTATTCAATTTCATGTTTGTGATTAATAGCCAAATATTGGGTATACTCAAAATCAATAAATGATACACAAAATCATAAACCTCAAGATGATGAAGAGAAGAAATATAACCACAGAGAACATAGGATTACATAAAGTCATTTTCCTGTTTTTAAGTCATAGAACGGTAGCAATATTTGGGGGATATCTCTCTGACTTCCTGTTTTGTCTGTATGTGATCAATCAAAACCCATTGGATTACGAACACATACATGTATGCACTCACATGAATTTATTACCCAACCTATAAAGATGGTTAAAATAAAATTGCATGCAAAATAAATTGACATTTTTTAACCAACAGTTGGTAGGTTCATATTTGAACCAACTTTTTGGTTGGTTAAAAACTGATGAGAGTGAATAATACATGTACTTTATCTCAGTTGAGATACATACAAAGTTCTTTTGGGGTCAATTTGCATTTGCAAACACTTTATTTCCATGACATTTTCTAGCTTTTAAAAAAAAAACAAGGATTTTTTTTAATGGCTTTTTTAGGTGTTTTTTATTAGAAAATAGAGTGCTCTACCCCTTTCCTGGTTAAAAATTCCAGAAGTTACTTGACAGTGAAAGAAACTGAATTTTTGTTTACTTTATATTTCTATAGTTATTTAGACTCTTTTTTACATTACGAGTACTTTGCTTTCGCACTGGCTTAATACATTTTAAAATATGGGTAGAATTCATGATCAGAAAAAATACCAGGTATTTTTGTGATGGGGGCGGGTATGAAATCATCCTTGGTATGGTATGCTATCTATTAGATTATATGCATCATAGTTATGATTTTAAAAATGCAAATAGTTCAAAAGCCTTAAAAAGTAAAAAATATGATATTAAAACATACCATATTTACAAAAATGGTATAGATAATATCAAGGATTAACAAGTGGAACGCCTCTGGCAGTCTCGCCTGCATTACGCAATTTAATATAGCAGCAGTGCTAACTTTGAAAACTACTATAAAATAATCATTCACAAAAACATCATTCATATAATGACATAATACCCCGTTCATTGACCATAAATGACATTTGAACGGAGACTTAAGACTGTCAACTACACCCATGTCCAAGTTTTATGAACTAGATCCATAAACTTTCAGAGCTAGGATGGTAATTTAACATATACCCCCAACACGGCCAAAGTTCATTGACCTTAAATGACCATTGACCATGGTCATGTGACCTGAAACTCGTACAGGATATTCAGTGGTACTTGATTAACCTAATGTCCAAGTTTCATGAACTAAATCCATAAATTTTCAGTTATGATGGTAATTCAACAAATACCCCCAACTTGGCCAAAGTTCATTGACCCTAAATGACCTTTGACCTTGGTCATGTGACCTGAAACTCAGGCAGGATGTTCACTAATACTTGATTAACCTTATGTCCAAGTTTCATGGACTAGATCCATACATTTTCAAAGTTATGATAGTAATTCAACAAATACCCCCAATTTGACCAAAGTTCATTGACCCTAAATGACCTTTGACCTTGGTCATGTGACCTGAAACTCGAGCAGGATGTTCACTAATACTTGATTAACCTTATGCCCAAGTTTCATGAACTAGGTCCATATACTTTCTAAGTTATGATGTCATTTCAAAAACTTAACCTTCGGTTAAGATTTTGAAAATAATTTTCCCAACATGGTCTAAGTTCATTGACCCTAAATGACCTTTGACCTTGGTCATGTGACCTGAAACTCGGGCAGGATGTTCAGTAATACTTGATTAACCTTATGTCCAAGTTTCATGAACTAGGTCCATATACTTTCTAAGTTATGATGTCATTTAAAAAACTTAACCTTAGGTTAAGATTTGATGTTGACGCCGCCGCCGCCGTCGGAAAAGCGGCGCCTCAATTGAAATGCTATTAAATAGAAAGTGTTGGGGTTTGCGGGTATAATGCAAATTGGCAATGCTGGCATTTCAACAGTTAATAGAGGGTGATTGGGCTCGGACAAGAGATTGAGCTGGACAAGATCCCAAGAAAGAGGAAATTTGATTAGCTCATTTAATCTTCTCTGTCAATATTTATATCTTGGCTGATTCATCCTCTGCCAAGGAACAGAAGTCATCGTACATCTGACCCAAACTGACAGGACTTTCCATGCTATAGTCTTAATCACTACATTATAATGGGGGCATGTAGAGGTTGCTCCCCCCCCCCCCCTCCCTCGTTCATTAATTGTCAAACCACTGATTTTCTTTCAATGTTTATCTTATTTTTTAATGTAAATTAAAAAGAAAGGAGATAATAATTATAATAAAAAATATGAATATGCGCACACTTAATCTTCCACTTGAGTGCTTTCCTTCCTCGCCGTCATATTCTAAATGAAAAAAAAAATTCCCCTGTAAAATTACTACAAATTAAAAAGATAAATATCCTCAGGTTTTACATGGTCGATCAGGTTCAGTAAATTTTGACAAACAAATTCTTGATCATAATGGGAAAAAGAATTAAAAGTTGAACTTGAGTTGACTGACATGTATGTTACACACCCATCCTTGTAGGGTGATATAAAGAAAGATATGAAGCAAGAAATGGAAATAAAAACAATATATTTATTGAGAAAATGAATTTATATCAGGTATAGGACCTTCACCACATCCTGAAGTGTAATCAATGTTCGTGTAAGATCGTAGTAAAGGAGGGAGTGGTAATTTGAATATCATACAAGGACACTGTTATTGACAAGTTTATTCCTTCCTGCGCCTTTCCTGTATTCATGGCTACCAACTTAAATCACTGAACATATGTACTCCTGGTGGGAGTAGTGGCAGTGGTAGTGATGTAGGTGATGATGATGAGGAGGAGGAAGAAGAGAGTGATGACAATGGAGATGGCTGTGATGATAGCAGTGATGATGGAGGTGTGGTGATGCCTGATGGTGGTGGCCGTGGTTGTCATGATGGTGATGATGATGATGATTATGATGATGATGGTGAAGAAACAACGATGATGATGGTGATGGTCATGGTTGATGATGATGATGATAATGATGACGATGGTAGTGGTGATGATAGTTATGGTGTGATGATGATGATGGTGGTGGTGATAGTTGCGATGATGATGATGGTTATGATGATGATGACGGTGAAGATACAACGATGATGATAGTGGTGGTCATGGTTGATGATGATGATGATAATGATGATGATGGTAGTGGTGATGATAGTTGTAGTGTGATGATGATGGTGGTGATAGTTGCGATGATGATGATGGTTATGATGATGATGATGATGGTGAAGATACAATGATGATGATGGTGGTGGTCATGGTTGATGATGATGATGATAATGATGATGATGGTAGTGGTGATGATAGTTGTAGTGTGATGATGATGGTGGTGATAGTTGCGATGATGATGATGGTTATGATGATGGTGAAGATACGATGATGATGGTGATGGTTGTGATGATGACGATGATGATGATGATGGTGAAGATACACTGAAGATGATGGTGGTGGCTGTGATGTTGATGCTGATGATGGTGAAGATACACTGATGATGATGGTGGTGGTTGTATAAGAATAACAATGATGATGATAATGACATAAATATCTGATGAACTGCAAGACGTGCAGACCTGCAGTAGAGTCAAATCTAATTTATGTGCAATTTTCTTGCAGAGCCCCATAAATATCAGGTAACACAGTATTACACAGGCAAACACACAAGTAAAGAGAGAGTTCAGAGATAAAAATAGTCCCACTCAACTTTGATAATTGGACAAGACAATCAACGTCATGTACGAGCAACGCAACATCATTTCACCATCACATCTGCTTCGACCCCCCTGATCAGTTACAGATGGATGCGCATAGGGACGACCTGCAATATGTTAACCTACTCAATGGAGCAGATTTGTTTACTTGCCTTGTCTGCGGATGCTATAAGATGAACTTGTCATTACATTAGAAAATGATCTTGAGCTTTCATATCACTTTTAAAGCTGCACTGCAAGATTTGATTGGTTTAAAGGCAAAATTTTGGGAGTGGTATCCATTCAGAAGCATTAAGAACACTTGATTGTTTTCTGTACTTAAAGAATATTCCCTCCACCAAACTTACAAATCCACTGAAAAAGTAGTTTTGCTGAAGCTTTTTTTTTTCATTTTACCAAAGTAATATGCATCAATTATATACACTGTATAGCACTTCATACAATCTTTCTAAGCCTTGCAATATATTTACCCCAACTTATGCACGGCTACATCTATTGGGAGCTTGAGCATTCCAGGAATGAATCCTTCCTACCACCCATGTATGACACTTGGGTGGAGAGTGGCAAAAGGAGATAGATGCCTGAGTGCTGCACAGTGTATATATGCAGGTGGTAACATATTTTCAATTAAGAGATTTTTAATACAGGAACTCAGAGAAATCTAGTTGTGTAACACGGCCCAGGACATAAAATAATCTGCACGCCATTTCCTTTCAGCTGTGTCAAATTTTAGTGTTGGAACTTGTAACTAATAATTTTATATAAGTATTAAAATTCATAACTGTCTCAATACAATAATGCCATTCTTAAGTTAAAACATTTCAGTATAAGCCTGAATTCAAATCCATAAGATCCATTATCGCCGATACTGAAAGTATTATGTATGAGCCTTTTGGCAGTACCGGTAGTTACTGCGCATATAGTAAATGGTCAGTTTAATAGATAAACCATCAAGGTGCTTTTAATATTCATTGACATAAACCTTTTGATTTGATGATTATTCATATACCCTTTGGCCTTTTTAAATGTTCTTTTTGTCACATCCAGACTGAAGTAAGTGTTCACTGGTACTTGACAGTTGCCCAAATAACATTGAGTGTGCCAATATGGACAATACAACAAACGATTTCCAAACTTGATCACTGAAGTACTAATCTAGTCACCTGTGCAGGCTGCACAGAAACATTGTTAGCCTAACAGAGCGCTAACAGTAAGCCCAGTAACATCTTTCGGATTGTGAAGTCAAAACATTTATTTCAATGTACTAAGTAATGCATTGTTGAACCGTTAGGCATCGCTGCTTTATTACCGGTTGTAACAGGGCCTCTGTTAGCGCTAACAACGTTTCTGTGCAGTCAGTACTGGTCTATGTCACGTCCTTCTTTCTTAGAATTTGAATAGCAGAGGATGCTAAGTCAGAGAAAATTTAAATATCTTGATTCTTCATTTGAAAAAGTTACTTCAGTGTAGCTCATCCTACTGGGAAAGGCAATTTCAAGAAAAGTTGATCATGAGCTCACTGCGAATTGGCTTTAATAGTGACTCTGATTTTTAGAACATGTAGTAGGTATACAAAAGACAGCATATGGGTGGTATTTTGACAGCCATGGTTTACCTGGGTTAACTTAGACAATTCTTTTATGGAGTGCTAGATGTCAACTTATTCATCAATTAAACAATTTTCTTATCCTTCCTCAAAAAGTTGTCAAAAAATTAATTCAGTTGTGAAAGGAGGTAAGAATATGAAATAGTGAAAATAGTGAAATTTAATGAATTGATTGGTACATAATAATTTCTATGAATATGGAAGAAGTATTGTGAAGCCAGCATTCCATTGAAGTGTGGTTAAAATTTTTAGTTTGGACTCGCTTAAACGTGGGTTTCATTGTCATGATACTGCCCATGAGGTTTAAACATATTAACAAGTAGTGGGCCCTAAATCTACATGTATGTTCAAAGCATTTAGAGTGAAATAGAGGATATTGTTTCTCAGGCAGGAAGTGTCACAGACATATTTCATTTCCAAATTCATGATTTTGTCGTATTCAGGAAGTTATCTGGAATACACAGGGATGTACTTGCATGTCAAGCTTAATATCAATAACAGTTTTCCCCCCTCAAAAACAAGGAAATGCTTACAAAGAGCAATACTACTAGTTATCGCTGTACACCATACTACATGTATTGCACATAAAAAAGAGGGCCTTGGTATAGATATAATAGCTGCTTACTTGTACAGGTGACAACATTTGCTCCGGTCTTAATACATAGGGTTAGAGGTAGGATTGTAATAAGAGTTTTTGGATCAGATTCACAATAATGTAAAGAAAATAATTAGGGTTTCTTTAGTTTTGGAGGTAAGGTTAAATATTTTGCTCAATGTGCAGATTTTCCATTGGAGTAATTGTCGCCGGAGCAATTTTCATGGAACCCTTGTACTCATCAGGGAGCACAGAAACTCAGCAAACTAGTCGAAAAAAGTGAAAATGACCATAACATTCTGTATGTTCACCCCCCCCCCTCAGTTCCCCCTACTTTAAAAAAATATGTTCATGGTATTAAAAAAAATCTCTGAAAATTGTTTCTTTCCATTTTTTTTTTATTTGGGGGAGGGGACAAGCCTAAAAAATGTTTTCAAATAAAAAAATTGCCAGTCATTACTCCAAAACTTTCTGACAAAATAGAATTTTGATTCTTGATATAAAGGGGATCGGGGGAGGGGAATGCCCCTTTCTCCATTCATCACCAATCTCCAGCTGATAAATCTGAACAAGCAATGCTTTACGTCACAAAAAAATAAAGCTTTCAAAATGTTTTATTACAAGTTCGTCATTCAGTAAATTAATGATCAGATATTAAAGTTTCATATCCCAATGCTCAATAATCATTGAGAGTTTGTAATATTGATACCAGATCATATTTTCTTAATCTCTCTTCAGATACTATGAAACTATATGAGCAAAACTGGTCATTTTAATTATTGAAATACATCTAGTACTTCAAACATCAACTTCAAGTACTTTTGTTAACATTAATCATGACATGTTACCAGTGAAAGTGAAAGATGGATAGATCAAGAATGAATGAAATAAGCGAAACTTGATATAATTGAAGGCTTCAATTATATCAAGTTTCGCTATTTGAAGGACTTACTTTATAACTGGAACCGTATAATTATATATCATGAAAGTCAATGCAGTCTTGATTTACTTAGTACATATAGGACTACATGGTCTACAATAATCAGGTAAAACAGACACAGCACAAAAAAAAACATATTTTTGAGCAACATCATTAAAGACTGAATAAGACTTAAAGTCTGACCTAAATTAGGTACAGCCAATCTAAAATAGGCCCATTTACAGATTATGCTTTCTCATTTTTTTCTGTATTCTATAGTAATAAAATTTCTTCCTCTCATTCCCAGATTATACTAAGGAAACATTTAATAATAATAATTTTTTTTTTTTTTGGGGGGGGGGTTAAAAAATAGGCTCATATCTCTGCTTCTACATTGTAAATACTACAGTCACACATCTCTATTGGTGATAAAGTCTGGAAGACAGTTCGTTGTGTCGGTGCAAGAACGCCCGCCCTTAACAAAACATTTCTGTGCACCGCATAGGTGCAGAAACGCCTGTCAGCAACGCACTTCTGCGTGCTGCTAAGGGTATTTTCACGTGCATCACATGAGTGCAAGTGTGGTGCTCTTGCACTGACATGACAAGTTCTTCTTTGTTTGACATACACATGAGACACACCAAATACAGAAAATAATTTGAGTTAAAGGGGAATCCAGCCTTGGCCATAAAATGTTATGTTGGGAATGAGAAAAATAAATTAAACAGAATGGTGAAAGTTTGAAAGAAATCGGACAAGCAATAAGAAAGTTATAGCTGCTTTAAAATTGAGATCACTAATACTATGTAGATTGCAAATTGGCAACTGAGTAAGTAAATTATGACAAGGGGCAAGGACAACTTTCCCATAGGCCATGTACTTTATTATCAGGGATTTGTGGTTTTCTATTAAGTACCCATTCCCCTGGGGCAGTAATCTAAATATAACCCAGGTAGTATATTGTTTTATGTCCTCATGAAAGAAAAATATAATTTGAAATAAAACTTTTAGGAAAAATGTCATTTTAGACATAATATGTATTGGAGTAGATGGAAGAGTAGTCCTTGCCTTACATCACTATTACATCCCATATGCGGCCAATTTAAAGTTTCCATGGGTATAGTGATTACCAATATTTACAACATTTAAAAATTCATAACTTCCTTGTTGTTTGTCCAAAATTGTTCAAACTTTCACCTATCAACTTGTCCGATTTTTCTTTTCCTTTTACAAACAACTTTTATTTGGGTTGGATTCCCCTTTAATGGTATCTCATTCTTATCCTCCATCCCTCTCACATTAATCAATGATGCATTCTTCATCAGTCCATGGCCCAAAAAAGGTTTTACATAGATAGAAGAAAATGGAATGAATTAGACCATGACAGATTTATGATACCTCGAATGGACGAGAAAGAGTGAGTCAAGGTATTCTTTTCTCTTTCTCTGGCTGGCATTCTTGGAGCGATGAGTAATCGATCCAATGTTGCTCCCTACGCTCTGGGGTGAGTCAAATGTCTTCCCTAACCACCCACTGGAATGCCAAATCTCGCTCATTTCAAACCTAGAACTCAAAAGGAATTCCCCCACCAACTTCACCATTCATCACCAATGAAATTCCAAACCTATTACTGTCATGCCATACTGTTTCAGCTACTTTCTGTATACAAAGATGATATGATACCGCAGGACCCTTATTTGCATATTTGAGACAAATGGAATGTAATTTCTTGTTCTTTATCAAAAGTTGCATTTCAACTCACCTTCTCAATGACAATCCCATCATCATCTTATAATTTCTCATCCTGAATATAGACTCTACTCTAAATTTACACTTGAATGTAAACCTTTAAGATTTAGATATAAACCTTGCAGATTTTAATTTAAATGTTTTGAGATTTGAAAATTAATCCCTGGGATTAAAAAAAAATCCAATGTTCCGATGGGCACTTTTCATATCTGAGCTGCATTTATTTTAAATTCCTAAAATTCAGAGTGTACCAGCCAAGGGAGCATTTCAGTAAACAAAGACTGAGAATGGTTTTCAAAGACTATATTGTTACAAGCTACCAAAATCCTTTCATCAGATAGGCTAATAGCATATAACAGTGAAAGTCACTATTGTAACTTTCAAGTAACAGTGCTCCCAAGAACTTCTAACCTTTTGATCTCAAGTCACATAATGGCATTTTAAGAAATGTCGATCCCTACATCTACCTTCAATTTTATTTACTTTATAAAGGTTTATTTCACCGAAAATTGATTAGATTCCATGAGAGTAGATTCACAGGCTTTTATTGCTTGAATTATACAGGTTTATCAGCATATTACTAATAACCAAGAGCAATTTGCAGAAAGATGAAATCTTCCATCAGGGTTTACTCAAAAGGTGATTTTGAACTTCTGCAATCACTCACGCATTCTCCTTTTTTAATAATGAATTACATTACAAATTTCATGGTGCAAATCGTGTCAGGGCAAGAATACCCTTACATCACACTTTCGCGCATCGCATACATGGAAAAATACGCTTAGCAGCACACACAAGTGTAAAGGCGTTTCTGCACCAATGCGGTACGTACAAATTATTTGCTATCAACAGTAAAGTTCTGATAGTAGGACTAGGATTATTCTTGGATATTTCCTTGTAAATCAGCATATATGGTGAAGGTTGATGAGTCAGTCCACTTAAGTGCACTCTCTTCCATTATTCTTAGTAAATCATTAACAGTATCAATCACTATAAAGTGAATAGATTCAATTACATTACATCCCCATAAATCAATCAACCCTTCAAGATGAACCTAACTCTCTAAGATTTACTCCACATGGTCACTCAGAACCTCTAAGAAAATAAGAAAAAAACAGAAAAAGAACCAACAAAGAAGCCAGCAAATCTTTCTCAAATTAGCAATAGGCATATTTTCTGAAACAGAGGTGAAATGAGAAAGTTGGTTCATGATAAATGATATAATTTTAGTGAATCAGACTACCTAGACCCCTGTTACATCTGTTACAAGAAAACCTGGCCGGCCCTGGGCCTGCCTCAGTAGAAAAGAAATCAGATGTTAAACAACCAAAACCTACCTCAGGCCACCTTTTACCCAAGATCACATCAAGAGGTTGTCTTGGGCAACATAAACCTTAAAATAGCTACATGACATTTTTTATAACTGACCCCTTACTCAGATGTATAGAGATGAACAGAATGTTACTATAATACTATAGACATGCATAAGATGAGCTGCACCACTGACCCCACCCCTTCTATCCTTCCCCTATCCATCCCTATGTCTACATCTAATATAGATAGATTATGAGACACCCTTCACACCCCTTTCTCCCCTCCATTCCTATGATGTGACCAAAGCCCAGTGCCCCATCCCCCTCTTTCACCCTACCCCTCATGTCTCTTAAGTCTACATAGAAAAATGACTAGCATGAGCTAGCACTCCACCCAATCCCTTTTTCCTTTAATAACGGCCCCAAACTCTACTATCCCCCCCGTCCCACCCCCTCTCATTCCCTACATATATGTCTACACCTAAAAGAGATGGAAAAAAGGTGACTAACAAACATACATATATTAGATGCCCCACCAATCCCATGGCCATTAGCACAGAGGATTATCTTGTGTTGGGGGGGGGGGTGCAACAATAGATGTCCCCCCTAGAAACAAAAGATAATCCTTTGTGCTGATGCCCATGATCAACCCCACCACTTCTTTTCTCCCCCTCTCCTTCCCAATGTCTACATCTACTCTAGATAGTGAGGCGACAGTTAATTTGAAATCCTTTCCTCCCCTTTCTCCCCCACCCCCTCTCTATCCCCATGTTTAAATGTAATATAGATGGAAAGAAACTGACTATTAAACTTGAGCTTCCCCACCCTCTTCCACCCCTCCCCTCTCATTCTCCATGTCAACATCTATAATACATATAGAAAGAAGTAGACCAACATGAAGTGACCCTCCTATCCCTTACCCCCTCCCCCACTTCTTCAGTATGTCTATATCTAATACAGATTCATGGGACATGACTATATAGCCTAAGATGTCCCTTTCATCCCTTGCGCCCCTCTCCTCTCAAAGCCCGGCCCAATCTACATGCACTCCCTTTTGGTCCATGCACAGATTCCCTTTCCATTAAAGGAGAATGAAACTCTTGGAGCAAGTTAGCTTTTGTGAAAGCAGAAAAATCAAAGAATAAGATCAACAAAAGTTGAGTAAAATAGGACTAGCAATAGAAGAGTTATGAGCATTTGAATGTCGAGATCACTAATGCTATGGAGATCCTCTCATTGGCAATGCGACCAAGATCTATGATGTCACAGATGAACAACTCTCCCCTTTTGGACACTGAAAATAAACCCCAAAACATCTCTTTTTGCTCATTCTAATCATATGACAAACGATTCATCAATGATATAATATTGTGAAACCTCTGTACTTGTCCTCTCATATAAAGAGAACACCTCACCTCGTGATAGACTCTATAAAAGTGAGAATATAAGTGAAATAAGTACTAAAGTAATGAGGGAGTTGTACGTGTGTGACATCACAGATCTTGGTCGCATTGCCAATAGGAAGATCTACATGGCATTAGTGATCTCAATATTCAAACGCTCATAACTTTCTTATTATTCATTCAATCTTCCTCAAACTTTCAACAATATGTTTCTTAGATTTTTCTCTTTGATATGGATTCAGCTGGTTTCAAGGGTTTCATTCTCCTTTAAAGATGGACGACCAAATATACTCTAATCCATCATCATCTCCTAGTCAATATTAACATTCTCTAGTCTCTTCATATCTTAGGGGAGAGTTCAATCATCTTTAATCATGAAATATATGTAATTGTGTCTTCCACATTTCATTTCTCAATATGTATGCCCAAGGCATGACTAAATTAAAACATGCGATTAGATATACAACGTTCATATTTGATGTTCAATGTACATGTGAAGATAGGATCTTAAATGAAGATGGTTAATATTTTCTTATTTTATACATGAATTACAAATCTCGACAATTAAAATGCTTAAAAATTCTGTGAAAAACAGAGATCTAATATTTTTTACATTGATTGGATCAAAACTACTTTCATCATTTTACATTTCTTCTTCCAACAAAGATTAAATCCATCTTCTTGCTCTTCTTGCCAAGTATGTACTATTCATAAGTGAGCAGCAATACATCGTATACAATACAAATTATGCTGCACTCGACCCAGGTGAGGTAAATGGGTACCCGGCAGGATTAATTCCTTGAATGCTTGAGCGCCTAGGCAGCCCAGCTAAAGCCGGGGTAATAATAGCAGGGCCCGCTGGGAGAACAGTTTTCGGAACTGAAGCGGCTACCCTGGGTAAATATACCGCTATTATTATTATTATTATTATTATTACAGGGATTTAAAATGAATAAACATCCGTGTCTAATTTGGGGATCCGATCATAACCATTGAAACTTGGAATAAAAATATTCTGGTCAATCCAAAAATAGACATTCAGTCACTATTACTGGGTAGGATTTGCTAATCAAATAGAAGAATCCTTTGAAAAAATAAACATTGTATGTGTAACATGGGGGTGTGTTTCTCGCTTCATGGCCATAGACATGAACAATTACTGTACAAGCACTTGCTATACTACACAGTTTTTATTCACTTTCTAACAAGCAATTGATCTACTTTCCAGAAAGTCTATTACCAAAGGGGCTACACCCATTTAGTATACTGTTTATTTGGTCTAATTGCAGATGAATTCAAACAGCAAAAACTGTGGTGTTAACCGGTGTACATAGAGGACCACACCAGTTATTTTACACCGTTGTTGAATTGACAGTGTTAATTTTACAGGTGTAATTACAATGCCTTTGGTTGTTACATTTACACTCTTTGGTGTAATGTTCAATCTCTAGGGTGTAATTTAACACCTTGAGGTATGGTCCTCTATTAACATCAACTGGTGTCAGTTTTAAACACCACAGTGTTTACAGCGCACACTACGCTTGGTATAATACCCACTTCGTCTAATACTCAAATGTTCTAATCTTTGCATTCATTCTTTTGCAATTTATCACAGAAAATTTTAATCAATGAACATTTCATCCATGAACCATTCAGACTGAATATTGTTTGACCAAGAGTAAATCAGATGAAATGGGAAAGTCTGACTGGAAATTGAGATGGTTACTGGACTAATTGGCAATTAGACCAACTGCTTAGTAGACAAACTGGTTGGAGATGAACTAGGATTAGACCAAGTGGAACAAGACCAAACAGAAAATAAAAGAAGCAGGGGTAAAACAATCAGATATTTACATGAACCTAGTTATACAGTACTAAGAAGTTAATACCGTGTTTACACGCTGCATCAAAAAGGCCGATTCTGCATCGGCTATTTTGTTGCGTGTAAACGCGATTAACTTGCATCGGCTCTCGGTGCAGAGTCGGCAATTTTGCACCACCAAAGTAGTAGTTTCAGAACCGCAAGCCGATGCAGAATCGGCTTTTTTACCACGTGTAAACAGAAACCCATTTCTGCATCGGCAATTTCATTTACTTCACCATTATGACGTACTTCAAAGTGCACGGATGACGTATATTATTGGTGCACGGATCATTTCAGGTTTTTGACACGCGAGCCGATTCTGAATGCAGCGTGTAAACGCGGTGCAAGATAAACCCAAAAGCCGATTCTGCATCGGCTTTTGGTTCTGAACCAAAAGCCGATCACATGTAAACACGGTAACAGTTTTTCATCCATGAGTAATTTGTTTTATCTGCAGTGGCAATCTATGTAGGTGTTGGGCCTACTGCATGGCTGTAGATTCCAATCATCAGATTTATAATACAAATATTGATATACTCCTACTACACGAACACCAAACAGGTGGACAGGGCTAGGCTGGATTAAATTGTACTCTTTAAATATTAGTGATGGTAAATATGACGTCGTCGAATGATGCAGTTGGAAGGCAACTCTGTTCTGAGTCAATAGTAACTAGACTTTTTTTACTACTTCAAGTGATTTTCAGCTGATGACACACTATTCCAAGTCAAATACATTATGAAAATTAGTCACTTTGAAACATAATATACTGATTTCCAGCTTGCACTGTTCTGAAGCAAATTAGTTCAGATTTGAGTCACTTTGACTCAAAAAGGTTGACTACCAGCTTTCTGAGTCAAATTTGCAGACCATTACGGAAATGGTGTCAAAGGGGAAAGGCAGGGGGGGTGATGAACCAGGAAAGGAAAGAAATGAAGGAAAATGAGGAGGGATTCCAAATAGAGGTAGAGTGAAAGAAGAGGGTTATACCCCTTTCATACTGCCCTCTTCATTTTTCACCGGCGAACTTGCGAACTTCTCCGCCTCGCATTCCTCACTTCCCCGGCAAAGAAAAAAATGTACCCTTTCGCACTGACATTTCTTCCCCGGCAAAAGTCAACGGGCGATTGCAGAACAAACGAAAGAAAATTGTAAACATTACTTCTTACCTATTACAAAAAGGCAATAATTACAACATATTTTGGAAGTATTACGATAAAAACAAACAATATCACCTTGTTTTTATATCTTAGCGCATTTTATACATGTAAAAAGTGCTTTTTAATAAATATTGTTAGTAAAAAAAAAAAAATGTTCGAGGGTATCTACTTGGCCATAGCATTCAGCTGAGCTTGCAACTATCGCGCGCGGAATCTCGGTGCAGGGGACTTCGGGAGAGAAAAAAATTGACCTCTGACGTCATTAAAGAGGAGAAGTTCTCCGGTTTGCTTTCATACTGGCCTTTTCACCGGCGAACTTCACCGGTGAAGTTCTCCTATGTACCTTTCATACTGGACACTTTCCCCTTCGCTGGCGAACTTCGCCGGTGAAAGGCGCGATATGAAAGGGGTATAAATAGAGACGGGGGGAGATGGAAGGATGGGAACATGGCTGTATGCAGAAACTTTTTTTTGGGGGGGGGGCAGGAAAATCTTTTTTGAAAAAAATTGAAAGCGAGAAAGCGAAGTGACCAAGCTCATCATTGCGGTGCTTTTGCGTTTTGTAAAGTGACATTGAAGGATTTTGGTGAATTTTGTGAAAATTTTTGTAAACAATTGGAGCGCCTCTGGCAATTTTGCCTGCATTAAGCGATTCAATATACATGTAGCAGCAGTGCTGACTTTGAAAACGACTATAAAATAATCATTAAAAAAAAACACCATTCATATAATAACACAAATACTGTGTTCATTGACCCTAAATGATATTTGACCTTGATCATGTGACATAAAAGATGATCAGTGATACTTGATTACCCTATGTCCATATTTCATGAACTCTATTCAAAATGATGGCAATTCAACAATTATCCCCCAAAATGGACAAAGTTCACTGACCTTAAATGACATATGACCTTGGTCATGAGACCTGAAACTTGCATGGGATGCCTAGTGCTACTTGATTACCCTTATGTCCAATATTTATGAACTATATCCATAAACTTTCAGTTATGATGGCAATTCAACAATTACCCCCAACATGGACAAAGTTCAATGACCTTAAATGACCTTTGACCTTGTTCATGTAACATGAAACTCAGGCAGGATGTTCAGTAATACTTGATTACCCATATGTCCAAGTTCCATGAACTAGATCCATTTTCTTTACGATGTAATTTCAAAACTTCAACCTTTGGTTAAGATTTAAATGTTGATGTCGCCGCCGCTGTCGGAAAAGCGGCACCTAGAGGCTCGCTATGCTATGCAGGCGAGACAAAAAATGAAAGCTTTCAAAATTTCTGAGGGGGGAGAGGCAACTCCCCCCTCGCTCGTACGGCCATGGTTGGGAAAGAGAGAGAGAAAGCTAGAGGATGAGAGATAGGGAGAGGATGGGAGAAGAGATAAAGAGGGGTGGGGTATCAATGGATATGGGGTAGACATACATGTAGATAGTATGAGGAAAGAAAGGAAATAGAGAAATAGAAGGAGAATGAGACAAAGTGGAGGTGGTAGATCCACGAGGATAGAGAGAGACAAAAATAGACACACAGAGGACCTCACAAGAATGTAGGATGTGGGCGTGAAGATTTCACCTACAAAAACCTCATGAATACCTTCACTGCTTGTCCAACCACTCCTCAATACCCAAAAGGTTACTTTATCTCTAAAAATAAATCTTTGTGGTGTGAAATTACATATTGAACATTGTTGACTATCTTTCTAAAGCGCCTGAAGTTCACTAAAACTGTGTGAAATCATAATCTGATGATCCCCTTTAGGTTTAAGAAAAATGTTCATTGTAATGAAAATGTGATGTATTTTGGTATTTGGGAAGAAATATTGAGGTCACAGGTCAGACTCAACAAACATGAGGTTTTCATTTTAGTCAAATCAGAGTAGCAAAATGGTTCAGAAAGGGGACAAAACTCCAACAAAATAATAACAGGTTGTGGGCCGAGTGAGAATTTAGGGCTTAGTGGTAACTTTTACTGGGTTTGTAGTACACACTTTTATACTTTTTTGAAGGAAAATGACTCCTATGACTATTTACAAAGATTAACATTACTTGAACTTCAAATATTATCTAATTATCTCAATAGACAGATATTAAACTTTGAATCCTTTTTTAATTCTTTCAAATGGAAAGTCAAGTCAATCTGTTTCGATGGAACACAAACTAATGAACAACCCTTTGTGATCCAGTTGAGTTCATACTCCAGAAAAATGTAGTGTGAAATTTGTTTGTACATTATTATATGTGCATCAAGCATGACATTGCAATTAGAGCTAATCATCATAATTAATGCAACAAAGCATAAATATTCTTTTTAGTTTTGATACAAAAGAACAGGTAGCAAACGGTCATGGAAATGGATACTTTCAAACACATAGTTCAACTGCACTGCATAAGAAATACACAGTATTAAAATACATGGGCCTGATGGGCGTACTATTTACATAGGATTATGCTATTCAAGTAAAGGTGTGAGAGAATAGATCCAGCCCCCCCCCCCTCCCTTCCACACACAATCATCATGTTTTCTGCATGAATTTATACCAGTGTAAAACTCTCTATTTCTAGGGAATGCAAGTCATGGATGACATCACAGAAATCGCTGGTCTGACTGAGAGTGACACATGGGTACTAGAGTAAACATTGACAAGTCTTTAGTTAAAATTGCATTTTTTTTTTTCACACAGGACACAGAAAAGAATCAAAATGCATTTCAACAGGTCATACACTGTACCAATCTAATTGTACATTGTGCAAATGTGATACACAAACGAGTGAACGCTACAGTAAGTCTGAATGTGTTGACGACATAGATAATTGTCCTGGTATTCTGTGTTCATAAACAGAATTCTTATTTAGCGATCAGTTACACATAATACAAATACTTGCAAAAAAATGAGTTGTACATGTATCTTTAAAAGTGATAAAATCAGTATATATACATGTATGAGACATATAGGCCTACATGTACATGTAATTTAATAATTGAAGTGCAACAAAGAATGGCTGAGTAAATAAAGTAGCCACAACACGCATGGGCAGAAACAAACTACATGTACATGTATTTTGATATATATTGACAAGACCACCTACTGAAAGGTTACCCTGTCACATTTAAAAACAAGTGGAATGCCTCTGGCCGTCTCACCTGCATCACGCGATTCAATATAGCAGCAGTGCTGATTTTGAAAACTACTATAACTCGCACAAGATGTTCAGTGATACTTGGTTACTCGTATTTCCACGTTTTATGAACTAGACCAATACACTTATAGAGATATGATGGCAATTCAACAAATACCCCCAACGTGGCCAAAGTTCTTTGACCTTACATGACCTTTGACCTTGATCATGTGACCTGAAACTCCACAGGATGTTCAGTGATACTTGATTACTCTTATGTCCAAGTTTCATGAATCAGATCCATAAACTTTCAAAGTTATGATGGTAATTCAACAGATACCCCCAATTCGGCCAAAGTTCATTGACCCTAAATGACCTTTGACCTTGGTCATGTGACGTGAAACTCATGTAGGATGTTCAGTGATACTTGATTAACCTTATGTATAAGTTTCATGAACTAGGTCCATATATTTTCTAAGTTATGATGACATTTCAAAAACTTAACCTTAGGTTAAGATTTTGATGTTGATTCCCCCAACATGGTCTAAGTTCATTGACCCTAAATGACCTTTGACCTTGGTCATGTGACATGAAACTCAGGCAGGATGTTTAGTAATACTTGATTAATCTTATGGCCAAGTTTCATGAACTAGGTCCATATACTTTCTAAGTTATGCTGTCATTTCAAAAACTTAACCTCAGGTTAAGATTTGGTGTTGACGCCGCCGCCGCCGTCGCCGTCGGAAAAGCGGCGCCTATAGTCTCACTCTGCTATGCAGGTGAGACAAAAATTGAATTAAGAGATACATATAGGCCCTACATATAGATTTTCACAGCCCAGACCTCTCTTCTTTTTCACCTTCTCCCTTATTTCTGCTTCTGCCACCCCCCCCCCCTTTCCCTGCCACCCCTGTATTGCCCCTGTCAATTTACAATATTAGATATATCTTGTCAAAAGCAGATCAGTATTCACCTCACCTGGGGCAAGAGAGGCAAATTTTAGTTTAAAGGTCAAGTCCACCCCAGAAAAATGTTGATTTGAATAAATAGAGAAAAATCAAACTAGCATAACACTGAAAATTTCATCAAAATCGGATGTAAAATAAGAAAGTTATAACATTTCAAAGTTTCACTTATTTTTCACAAAACAGTAATATGTACAACTCAGTATCATGCGAATGAGTCAGAAGATGATGTCCATCACTCACTATTTCTTTTGTTTTTTATTGTTTGAATTATACAATATTTCATTTTTTACAGATTTGACAATATAAGGACCAAGTTGACTAAATCATATAGTATTAAACAATGCTAATTCCACATGTTCAGGGAGGAATTAATCGTTGTTTCCCTTGACAATGAGGAGAAAATTAGAATATTTCATATTTCATATAGTAAAATACAAAAGAAATAGTGAGTGGATGACATCATCAGTCTCCTCATTTGCATACCGACCGGGATGTGCATATAACTGTTTTGCAAAATTAAGCGAAACTTTAAAATGTCATAACTTTCTTATTTTACATCCGATTTTGATAAAATTTTCAGTGTTATTCTTGTTGGATTTTTATCTTTTTATTCAAATCAACTTTTTGTCGGGGTGGACTTGTCCTTTAACAAGAGCCCTTCCATGAACAGACTTGAGAGTGATATTCAAGCTCCTGAAATCCTTGAACCTGACTGGCTTTATAGCACAAATTTGTCAGTGTAAAATCACTGACAAAAAGCATTGTGAAATTAGCTGTTATTAATTCTATGATAACAGGGACATGTGTTGATATTAGAAACATACTGGTAGTGTAACTGATATAGAGGTCAAAGCCAAAGAAGTGTAACTGATATACAGGTCCCCCCCCCCCTGTCATGATAACTGTGTTCAGATGGCGATCAAGTCTTTGTAAGATTAGAAATAGATACAATTACAAAAAAAATTTATTCATCATTCTTTTGACACTTCAAAAATACAATGTACAAATGCAACAACAATATCATTACACAAAATTACTTAGAATATCGAAAAATCCATAATTTATTGTTCGAAATAGACATGAAAATTAAATGAAATATCATATATATGCAAATGCAATATATGGTAATATCAGTCTTCCTAGTGCATCAGATTTACATTTTAGATTGAGGTAAACTTCACATGTACAGTTTGGTCGTTTTGAGGACTGGCCAAGAAGCATAAATCTTTGTAATTAATTGGCAATTTGAATGAACAACTCTGATTGGCAAAACACCAGTCTATTGAAAAAATCAACATGTACATGTAGGCCTATAGATGCAATTATGACTAAACACTGCCATTTTCGTGATTAATGTAAAACTTAGTAATGCAGAGCTCCAGGAGTATTTTTTGATACAAAAGGGTAATTCCCAGGCAAAAAAAAATGATTTTTTTTTTTTTTTTTTTTTTTTTTTTTGGAGCTACTTTTCACAACTTACTACCTGAATATATAACAATGGAAAAGCATTAACATTGCAACAAATGGGGATATTCCAGGGCTATTTTGAGCATTTTGGGGGCAGGATCGCCTTGAGCCCCCAAGTAATCCCCCCCCCCCCCCGGTAATAGGACTTGAATGTATGTCATGTTAGCGCATTTCTAGTAGCTCAAACAGACACGCCCCTTTAACATGTATATCACACTCCAATCAATAAAAGTTGCAATCAATTAAACTTGCAATTGATTCCAAATCAGATTCTTGCAAGATTCAATAGACCAAAGACAAATAACCCTTTCCTGGAGATTGAACCTATAAGATTGGTGTTTCATGTCCATAGCTTGAAGCCCACACCACCATGACATATACCTGCAATCCATTATTGCCCTGTAAACATAAGGTGTAACCAATCTGACCTCTTCAGTTTGAAGTCACCTGTATAATGTTACTGACTGACATTTGGTGGGTGATTATAAGTGTTGTGTTATACTAAAGTGTCAAGGAAGCTGTAAAGAAGTGGCAGGTAAAGCTGTACATAGTACATAACAAAGTCTGCTCTATGTAAATAGTTATTTTTACAATACCGGTAATAATAATAATGGCATATTTACCCAGGGTAGCCACGTGAGTTCCAAAAACTGTTCTCCCAGCAGGCCCTGCTATTATTATTACAATGGATCAGTTCCCTGTTTTTTAGGTGATTATACCTATTTACCAAACTTCAGAATGTCAAAAGTTGAGGCCCATTGGCATTGGAATTCTTACTCCAATAGATGACTATACCCCCCAAAAAAACATTGTAGAAATGAGGAAATGAAACAAAAAAAAAAACAACCTACATGTAGTAGCGAGTCACATAAATAAACAAGCAGACACAGTGATCTCTGGATCATTTTCAAAAGATGGGGGACCCTTTCCCATTGGTTGCAGACAAAAATTTGAAATATCCCCATGGGGGGAGTGTCCTTGCCAATAGGTGATAGCATATAGTATACTCTACATAGTGTCTTAAAAAAATTATATTCATAATATAATCTTTGATATTCAATGCTCATGAACAGCAGCCAATAACAAAGAAATAAAAACATAAAATCATGTCATATTTCTCATTATAAATCAATTGGCATTGTTTTCTTACACAAAACATTACACTATATTCATACTGTTTCCCTTCATAAACTCTTTCAGCAAATAAAGACCATGTATACCTTCCTCTAACCTGCATGCACCTATGTCAAGTTATTTCTTGTTTATGCATTAACGATCAAAGGGTTTTTTAAGTTTGTGTTTTGGATGATCACAAGTTCACCTCTCTCAAACTCAAACTAAATGAGTGAGACAGAGGAAGCGTGTCCTACTACATACATGGACACTGGTATGACCTTGAACCTTAAGGAAGTAATCCTAGCAGCTCATCCAAGCTAAACTGGGACCTCATGAAGTAATACTTCTTCCTCAATGGCTTTACCCCATTTGATGGAGAAGATGACATTCCAAACTAAATTGAACATCTACATAAGATGTGAAATATACATACAACTATGCAAATAGCCAAGGGCTAAGAAATACATGGAATTGTGTGTGGTGGAATGCAAGAAATCTACATGATGAAGGGAGGGGTAACTACTATACTTAGCCCATGGACTAGAATGACATGGATCTATATCTATATCCATTATTCCATTTTGATCATTTATAATTCCTGTATCATACTATAGTAGTGAAAAAAAAAATGCACAAAAAGCTACTCCTGAATAATTATTCTACCAATATAAAGATTGCTTAAAAAAGGGACAATTTCAAAGACATTTCTTTAAAAAAACTGATGTTGTAGTATGTACAGTGTAGATCATACATTTCCTATTTGTCAATTTCACTTTTAGCTTCGGCCTGTGTCTTAAAACTGATAACTAAAAAAAATTAAACTATCATACTGACCACCAAAGTACACATGTATCTGGCCATAAAAAGCATCATTTACATTACAAGAGGAAATCTGTCCTAATATTTTGGTCACATCACACTTGTATGAAAATATATCATTTATTGCATGGCCTTTAATACAATAAATTGTATGACTTGTGTTAATAAAGCCCTTGTAAACATCCTTCATTAAACACACGTTACTTGATATGGAGATCAATATAGGATGTTCCTGTTTCAGGTTTACATCAGGGGCCCGTCTTACAAAGAGTTACAATTGATCCAATCAATCGTAACTCTATGGAAATCCATCAGTGCATAATTTTTTTCTACAGGAAATTTGCACAATATCCTATGTAAACAAAGAGAAGCAAATGGAATTTTCAAGAAAACAATGAATGCATGGATATACATCATAGCTAAAAAATATTTTGAACAAACATGTATAATAGATGTTGACGTTGCTGGCCGTCCATAGTTGTGATTGATCGGATCAATCGCAACTCTTTGTAAGATGGGGCCCTGGGGTGTTTCATAAAACCTGTTCATATAAAAGTTATGAACAACTTTATGCACAACTTTACACAATGCAAGTTACTATGACCTTTGTGTCTGGGTCAAAAAGTGCTACTATGGTACAAGAAAAACAGGGCTCAGCAGACAGACAATCAGATACCATACACTCTAAAAAACGAAGAGCTAATTGGGCTCTTAAAAAGCGTTCTAGGGACTGCACTTCGGAGAGCTGATTTTTTTCGTTCAAATTTGAACTAGACATATCAGCACTCCGAAGTGCAGTCACTATACACGCTCTTTCAGAGCTAAATAGCTCTTCGTTTTTTAGAGTGTAGTACCGTTCACAGTAAATTAAACTGTCTAAAAGTTTAATACAATGCTGTTTAATTGTTTAACAGTTTAAACAACAACCATGCTTAACATATTGAAAATTAAATATAAAAATTCAAATTTTGTTGTTCAAAATTTTATACACTTGTTTCAACCATTTAAATCGCAAAACAGTGCTGTATAAAATAATTAAACAGCGTTTTTACTGTGTAGATAACGTTTACCAGTCATTTTTTAGGCAACATAACCCTATCAATCTTCCTTTTTTTGTATACACATACATGTAGATGTCTGTGATATTCTGCTACTAATGAGGCATTGCGAAAATTTTCAAGCATTCAAATGCTACTCAAATTTCTTGCGAAAGCAATTAGAAATGAAAACTAAGTTATAAAAGTGATATCACTTGGATTGTTTATATTGCAGTGATTTCCTTATCGTATCAATTAACATATCGGATAAAGCAAGTGTACTGATGTACAGAAACATATGTTATTTTCATTGGTATGCTGTGATGACTGGTAGATTACCCTGCCCAACCCACGCTAAGTTGCATTGTACATGATGTAGCCTATTAATAGCGTAACATTTCAGTGTCAAGGCCTATAATGCACGTAATGTTCATCATAGAATATATACATGAAGGCCTATAAGGCTAATCCCAATTAAATTGAGATAAGAATATTGATTTGCCATGGCAACATTAATCACTTTAATGATATGTGTATAAGTAAATACAAATTAAATTGATGTATTATTATACCTATAAAAAAAATCAGGACTACATGAATTTGTTATACTGTCTGTAATAAAAACAATTATTGAGAAAATCCTATGAAATAGCAAATAACATTTCAATGACACAATTCATCAAATTTTATGACAAATGGAAAAACATCCACAAATTTAATAACCAAATGCATTTATACAAAATTTTAAACTGGATCTTGAAATTCTGCAAAACAAAAGGGCTGAGGTCAAGACTATTGAAAGCAGGAAACCTTTGTCAAATACAATCAAAACCAAGTCAACAACAAGAACAGCAACAACCCCTGACTGTCCGTCTGAGGTAAACGAATCCGTCCTATCTAGGGCTGCCTGAACTTTCTATGTGAGTCGAGTTCCTTTTATGGGCGTCCCTTTCGTAGGGGCGAACCTCAGATTGGAATGCAGGCCTGGTATGCCGGCTTAACACCGCATCAGGCCCGCGTCAATGGGATCCATTGAGAGATGTGGACCAGCGGGAGGAGAGGGAGGGGGGCAGAGGGGGTGTGCCGGTGGATACTCATGGGGATAGATTAGAAAGAGAGGCTACCCTGAATGGAGTTCATGATGAGCAAGAGTAGGCCTTCATGTTTCCTTCTTTAAAGGGACACTCAAGTTTTGTAGGGATTGTATAGGTACCACTGTGAATTTGTGGGTTTTGAGGTTCAAGGAGACAGGAACTTGAGGAAGGGTTGACGACCCCCCCAAAAAAAAAAAAAATAGAGAAACAAATTTCCAGGCTAAAGATGTAGCTGTCTTCAAATAGGCAAATGTCTTCGGGTGTTTTTTTTTTAAATCATACTAGCTATCTTTCATGTTTCAATTTCAATTTCAAAATGAAGGAAACCAAAGTTTAGCACAATGAGTAGAGAAAGAAACATACCAAAAATGCTTCCCCCATCCCCCCCCCCCCCCCCACATTTAGTTTTTATACTTTTCTTTTGATTTTTCAAAATCTTTTAAAGCAGATATTTATTCAATATTGTTTATTAATATTTTATGGATTTTAAATATTTAAAGCCTACCTACATGTAGACCTCATAATAGAATCATATCTGTTTAAAGTGTGCATTGCTTTCTAAATGCAAGGAAAATGCCTAGTACACAGGCCTACATATATCAAATATCTTTTGGATTATAATTCTGAGAAACCATAATCACCGAATCGCATTCCTTTCTTCAACCCAATTTCAGCCACTTCATATGTGACCATGAGCTAATAATGACTGTGGCTATATTTAAATCCCTCCTTGACCGCCCTCGACTTGGACCGGTCAAGCTATTAAACATTTCTCTTGTCAAACCATGACCCGAAAAAACCCAGTGGTATTTAGATATCAATAAACAACAGTCATCCTCTCACATTGCAGCTCATTATCAACAGTACTCATCAATTAGGAGGGGATAAAGTGTCATATTGCATATGGAATGGTGTCATCAACAGGCATGGGAAAAAATCTGTGGTTATTATTTTGAAAAATAAACTTTTGTTATCTGAAGTGTACTGCTCTATTACAGAACCAATCGCACAGAAGAGTTGCTGAATTTTAGAGAGATGGATCAGGAGTGATAATGGAAGTAAATCCTGAAGGAAGTATCATCATATTGCTCTGTAGGCATAAAGAAGATAAAGACCTAAGTGCAAATTTGTGTCACATTCCATCCATGAACTCTGGCTAATTCATAAACACAATATATAATGGTCACACTCTGTGATCGGCCCCCGCTTGTTTATGCACATGTTTTCCTTGCAAGCTGCAACGGCTTTCCTAGAAATTCTTCATGGAAATTCAAACTTGTCAAAGTGCAATTGGCAAAATTTTTCTAATATTTCCTCCTTTTTTCACATGACCAACTGCCCTTCACTAAAAAACCCAAATTGCACTTCTATGAATCATTTCCCTTGACAATAATTTGTCCTTTAAGTAAGAAAAAAGTATTGTAAATCGATTTGATCACAACGAAGGAACATGCCTTCACATTCATGTTGTGCTATAACAGGCCTTGTACAATCAGTAATTTCCTTCGGAGGCAAATGCAGCCATTTTCTCGATCACATAATTTTCAATTTCCTCAGTGGCACTGATTTTTACCCAAGTCTTGCTGTGGACTGTTCCACATTTTGTTCCTTGGTTTGGAAACATCAAACATCGCACCTTAAAATAGGAACCAAGGTGAAAATCATAATGGAATTCTAGGAGGCTTCAACAGTTTTCCCAAGGAAATCTGAGGTGGTGTTTGATATGAAACCGAACTGTCGCCGCATGACAAAAAGGTGCTATTTTGAAAAGTGAAATTAAAACCTTGATATCATTTTACAAGGTGAAGAAGGAATGTATGATCAAAATTCAAAAAGTAATCCTGTTTGTGGGTGTTTTGTGATCGAGTGGTTCTGACTCTTGTCTTTCATTCAGAGGGTCATGGGTCTGAATCCCAGCCATGGTGTATTTTTCTTCAGAAAGAAACTAATCTACAAGTACATTGTAGTGCACTCAGCCCAGGGGCCCATTTCATAAAGCTGTTTGTAAGTTGCGAATGACTATGTAATTGATTAAGTGCCTAAGAACATGTTCTAGTCGTGCGTAAAGTTGTGCGTAACTTTACGAACAGCTTTATGAAACAACACCAAGGTGAGGTGAATGGGTGCCTAGCGCTAGGATTAAATTCTCCCAAGTCCAATCACAATACATGTCAATTTTTTTCTATAAAGGTGTACTTTCAAGACTATATATCTAGCATATTTTCCAAATTATAGGAGATTCAGAGTTTGATTTTAAAAGCTCTTTTGGAGTTGATGGACACTTTTCCTTTAAAATAAAAAATAAATAAAAAGCAGCTACAAACCAGCGGTCATCTGAAGTCCTTACCTACATGTACATGTACCTAAATCTGGCCAGGTTGCATACCCATAATGCAACATTCTGAACAGAGTAGTATTGTGACATACGAATAGGCCCATTGTAATGATAACACACTAACTCATAATCAACAGGCCTACATTTATACCACAATAATTACATTACCAAAATACCAAGTAGGTAAACAAGTATTTTCCTCTCCAAACAATTCTTAGTAGGGTCCACGGTGTCTCTATTCATTCATGTTCCACAGTAGGTTAATTTATTCTCTATATTATTAATAGCTACTCAAAAGGTATATTTTAGCTGTTCATAACACATAGGCTGCGTTTATGCGACCTCAAGCCAGAATCATGATTTGAATCATGATTCAAAACACAAACATGAATCACAATATCACAGAATCAGCGTTTAGACGACCTTCATTCCAATGCTGTTTCTCCTCAGAATCGGGCCAATCCAGTGCGCATCACTAGTGCGCAGTTTGACAGAGGAAGTTTTTCACACGTGTTTCGGCTCTCGAAAAATCATTTGCTTCCAGAATTCAGTCTATACCTCATTTTGTTTACTTCTATCATATAGGGTCCATATGCTTCTATTCATCTTGTTAGTTTATCCAAAATGGTGTTCGGAAGTGAATTTCAGGGTAGATCCAACTTAATGTTGATACTGTAGGCCTATACTCAACAACAACTGAGATCATTGTCTGTCCAGTTAATTCATTTACTTGAACTTGAAGACATGACCAAAAAATGAAAAGTAGTGGACCATGCGATGACCAACACAGAATTTGAACATGACAAGAAATGCAAGCATAGTACATAATCATGTACATACAATGAGCATATAGAGCACCCTGAGCTTGGCAAGAGTCAAACCGAAAGTAGCCCGACACTAAAAGTGAGGTCATAGAATCATGATTGTAATCACGATATCGTTTATTCAAACATTTTCGTACGTGATTCTGCAGAAACGTCTTTCCAAACGCCCCTTTTTTCGTGTTTCATGTTTGTGATTCTAATCATGATTATATTCAATTTCGACTGCAGAATCATGATTTGAATCATGATTCAGATCATGATTCTAGGGTAAAAAAGTGGCGGATAAACGCACCCATAGTGAACCAGACACCACACATACTAGTTCGCTCCCCTTTAAAGAGGCTTTCACATTTGCTTGTGCGATCGTTACAATATATAATGCACACATTCACAATTGCAACGGTCGGAAGTAGTCCCATCACCAATTGTGAAAGGGGCTTTAATAATGTAGTAGCTCTAGCCTATCTGCGCTCAAACTCTGTTACTCCACATAAATGTAGGTGTACATGGTGGAATGTGACTGCTATGGAGTTGGAAAGTAAAGTTTACCAAGAGAGGGTAGCTTGACTTTGATAGATTGAGCAAAGGTTATCACTGTCAGGCATGTCTAGCTGAGTACAAAGCAAGACACTCGTGGACAGAAATAGAATGGATTTATCATAGATTTCTCATCTTCAGTTCCGAGTCTCTGAACACAATCCCCCTCCCCCCCCCCCCCACACACACACAAACAGTCTCTCTCTAAAATAGTCACTCCTGTTTCTTCCAATTCTGCATTATTGAGTATTATGTGTACCTGACATAGCAGCGGCTCATGGATTCAGTCTGCATTCTTAGTCCTGTACTACATCTAAGGTTGATATTGAGCATGTTGGCATGTTTAGATGATAATTGAATGAACTACAAATATGACCTTTTGATATCCACATAGTTAAATTGATCAATCTCCTTTGATACTTTTTATTGGTAATTATGTTCATAACTGTGATTATTTTTTTTTAATGAAATATGTGTAGAAAATTGCAATCCTATTCCTAACATTTGCCATTCACGCACATTCTTTACAGGTACTGTGTAAGTGCATGCTGTAATGAAACGTCAAAGACATTGCTATTTGTCAGAAAACTCTGCAAACCACAGGAGATTTTGATCAAACCCTCAACCTCCAAATGATAATAATAAAACACCTACCTGTCAAGTATAATACAATACCCTATAAACCTTGCAAATACAAGCTGAGAAATGCAAATAAAAACTCTTGAATTCAAGACCAGAAAGTATGACAATCTAATTCTATTCAAGAATGGGTGGCTTCAAACCGCTTCGCTCACAAGAATCCCCATTAAATTATGAGAACTTTTTCAGGCTATAAAATAATTGTTAATTATTTTCCCATTCACAGTCACACCGCCCCGAAACATACCCTTTGGGATAAGTTCCTAAAGTTACAAGCATAAGCAGTATGGTCTGAGCAGGGTGCGAGATCCAAACACAAGCTCAGTAGCCACCCAAGGCACCTGCGCCCAACTACACGCTGGGCTAAAAGTTTTGATAATTTGCTTTCACACTGCCAAAATACAGTACCTGCAACCTTTGAAAAATCATGCGAAAGTTCTTGTAATTTTGTACCTACTATTTAGCAGGTATTTTCTTTATGGAGAGATTACGCTTGATTTGCTTTCACTCTGCAAAAATACCTCGAACTGACAAATTTCAAGGCGGTCTGAAACCACCTAATGTCATCTAAAGAATTCAATCTCTTTTGGGTACCCACAATAAAAAATAAAGAATTTCTGAAAAATAATCTAGCCCACACAGCAAATATGCATCATCGATCAAAAGTAGAGCATCTTTTATCTATATCACAGAGGAAATGATTGCATAACACTACACTTATCGCACAAAAGTCCATGCTGATGCAGGCCTAAAGAGAGTGTACTGTGACCATCAGGATCAAACCCTGCAACATTTACAGGATGGTGGTGGTGGTGATTTTTTACCTCATTGCTAAGAAAGCATGAATGCTTGTACGCAAGCAACCATTGGATCGACGTCTTAAGGTCCTCTCAGAGGGACCTGGTAATGAGGATTAATGCCTTACCAAAGGGCACAAGCACACCAAGCGGGAATCGAACCCGGATCACCGTAATCCCAAACCCCACTCTACCGACTGAGCTATCGCGCGGCCTGGTATGTGTATATACTGTACAAAACAGGATTTGCTACATGTACTTATATTTATGTGGCAGCATTTTATTCGCAGTATAACCACAAATTAAGCATCAAAAAAGAAGAAGTAGAATTAAATTCAGTGAACCCCATTCATAAGTCATTTAAAGGACTACATCTGTTTAAATGTCCAAAACTTTGCCGAGGGGAAGGGGAGGGGGTGGTAGAAAGTTGCGGGTAACCTGTGTATATGAACTTGGTAATAACCGAAATAACTTGAATAACTGAATACAGCCTATACAGGTGTATGACGATAAAACATATCACCTAATTTCAATGAAAAAAGAAATCATAGAGCAGAGTAACGAAGCGTGACATAAAAAATTAAAATATTCTCTTTTTTTTGCATTTCAGCGTTTTTCATACAACATTTTCGATAGATTATAATGAAGAACCTCCACAACCCAAATTTGGTAGTAAATAGGTCTATGGGGACCCCTGAGATTTGACCTCACAAATACAAAATAAGCCCCATTGATATCAATGTAAAGTATTATTGGCCTGGTTCTAAATAGGGCCGTCTGCACCATCCCGAGTTTTCAAATTAGCGCGCTATTTCTGATCCGGCAAATTATCCCGATCTGAAAAATCTCGAGATAGTTGGCGGTGCAGACGCAATTATCGCGCTAGTTCGTAGGATTAATCTCGAGATTGCAATCCCAAGTCAACTCGGGTTTATTTGCAAAATAGCGCGCTATTTTACGAATTATCCCGCTAATTCGTCGGTGCAGACGCACTCGAGATTGGACTTGGGGTAATTTATTCATGACGTCAGTCGATAATGCAATTCGCGTTCCACTTCCGCCTTGGTCAAAACATAAACACGTGCGAAAGTCAACTTTATACATGCGAATAGCGTTCATAACAAGGAGATATCACTCTAACTCTCCTTGTTCATAAGCAACGATGGTGTCCCACCAGTGAATGGATTTTGGGAGAGACCAGACCGAAGGGAGAGGCGCTCATCGACGATGGTCATATTCAATAACAACACTGACAGCAGTGTTGTCTTATTCCTTCGCAAAATGTGAGCAAATAGCATTTCTTTCCTCCTTCTCTCCCTCTCTCTCTCTCTCTCTGTCGTTGCCTCCTACTCCGCCATCATATTTAACGAAGAATACATCACTTCTTCACTCGCTGAGCTGAGAGGATTGTTGCATAACACCGGTTGAATTCGGCGAAAGTGCTAGTGAAGGGAGTACATTGCTTGCATATCGCGGGAAGTTATTCAAAAGCGCGGGCCGTTGAAACTCCAAGATCCGAAAGTGCGCATGCTCGTAATATCGGGCTTGTTGCCTCGCTCGAGCAGGAATCGCTCTTCTTGCGATGGTGCAGACGGGGTTTCTTGAATCTCGAGATTAATCGCGAAGTGGGCCGATCGGGCTAGAATCTCGAGATTGAGCAAACTCGGGATGGTGCAGCACCGCCTAATGTTGATGTTGAGCCATACATTGACTTCAATGGGGCTAAATTATGAGGTCATATCTTGGGCCCCCATGGACCTATTCCCACCAAATTTGGGCTGTTCAGTATGTATTTTCCACCATTGCATATAAGAAAAACAATAAATTAATAAAAAAAAGTTTAAGTGATGTCATCACTTCAGTACTCTAAAGCTACTTCAACCCCTGATACCGAAGAAATGTCCAAAACTTTGAAGCAAGGCTTAACTACAAGAGGTGCACACACCTGCACTAATCCATAGACATTTATTTGTCATAATCCTTCAGCGAGCAATCAACCAATATGCTTAATATGATTAAATAGGATACGGTACAATGAGTAATCCCGGCAGATATGACTACAAGAGGATTAGAGCAAAGAGATCATCCCTTATTAATGAATCTTTCAGAAAGTAAGAAGGTGATTTATTGGTTTAACACGAAGAATTCAAAGTTGCAAAAGAGACCTGAAGTGTGTCTTGAGTAAATGAATAAAAATACACTTAAAATCAATCACTTCATCCACGTGTGAACACTTATGGTTCACAGGTGTGGTTTGGAGGGGGCTTGGCAGAGGGGGAAGCCCCCCCCCCCCCCACACAGGGCAATATTCTATATCATTGTAAATTGGGAAATGGGAATTGCCCTACTAGTACCTCCCTTTTTTATTTAAAATGTCAAAATGTCCATGGATGCAGAAAAGAATGGCAAATTGAAACTTAAACTTTTTATTCAATTGTCATCTTCCAGTATTGATGTTCAAAATACTTGACAATCGAGAGGCACTCTGTATTTAGCACTTCATAATAATGAATACCTGAGACCCTTGCATAGATCTATTCCTAAATATTCATTTTTCTTTCTTTACCATTAGAGGGGAAGTTCACCCTGACAAAAAGTTTTTTGTAAAAATAGCAGAAAATATAATAATAAATATTGCCGAAGGTTTGAAAATAAAAAAGATATTAGAATTTGAATTATTTGATTTGTGACGTCATACATGTATGCGAGCAGTTTTCCTACGTACATATCGAATGGTAAAAAATCAATGAAATGTCATTTTCTCAAAAAATTGAAAATGGTTTTTACTGTACATTCAGTATATCAATAGACTAATCATTTCACACAAATTCCTAAAAAGAAAAAACAAAATAAGTCAAAACGAAGCATTAAAAAAATTAAATTTATGCATTTTATATTACATAACATATGGGGCAGCTGCTCATTTATGATGTCACAAATCTAAAATTTGAAATTCTATAACTTCCTTAATCTTAAATGGATTTTCCTCAAACCTTCACCAATATTTTCAATTATTTTTACAACAAACTTTTCTTCAGGATAAACTTCCCCTTTAAACACAAAATTCGAATAAAGAGACAAATCTTTATTTTCCAAACTGAGAAGATGACAAAATGGAATTTTTCTTTCTTTCTGAAGAAAAAATACAAAGGCATAGGTAGGTAGACCTTAGTATTTCAAAGCATCAAGCGCACTGTTTGTTCGCCATAAGCAAACTAAAACTTGGTGTAATTCAATTACAAAATGATTGATTGACTTAAATCTTGGCATGACTTTGAGTGAGCAATGTGCAAATATTACATAAAAACAGTTCACAGTTTACTTGCCCGAAGGCTCCATCAAAGTCTAAATGTTTTGAAGACCCCATCAAGCTATAAAGTAAACGCTTTATAATTTACAAAACAGACTTCACATAATGTATCCAGTACTGAGCAAAATGGTATTGAAATGTATTGTAACCTAAAAATGCAGCCAATTCACTTATACATGTAGGTCTACAAACTGGAAAAACATTTTTGGATGCACAAAGGACTACATGGTCATGCAAGGGCTCTTCATTGATAGTCCACTTTCTATTTCTAAGAATCGTGCTATATGATTGGTCAAAACCTAATCATGTGACAATACAATTTTGTCCGTCATTCAATTTTTCATATGTCATGTATTACTGTAAAAGTGGAAATTTTTGCGTCAAAACGAGAAGAATGCCAAAATAAAGAAAGTGTCAATATTTATTGTACAAAAATGTGAAAGCAAAAAGTGTTGGGCATTCATACTATGAATGCCCAACACATTTCATACTTTTTAACCGCGTCATGAGTGCATGCAAGCAATAAAAACTTTATTTACTTAATATCCATCGTGCATACATCAGGGGCTACTTTATAATGTGCTAGTGCACAGGTGATGACGATGAAATTAAAAATACACATAATTCATCTTCCTAGGCAGAACTCATGTTAGAAATTAAACATGTAAAGATCCCCTTTTATGGTATCTTGGCTGAAACGCCTATATTTCCTTAGGAAGCTTAGATCTTTTCACATGAGAAGTCAGACCCTAGTACTCTTCTATCAGAGTGTGATCCAATCTGTGCTATGTTTTTGCTCGATTGTCTGGTTCAGTGGTCTAACAGAGAAAAACAAGACCAAATTGGCAAGGATAGTTTCACAATCAAGCAAGATCACTGGGATTTCTTGAACAAAGATGGAAGAAATTGTACAATCGGCGATATGTTCCAAATTCAATGCCATTGTTGAAGATGAAAATCACCCGCTCCATGGGGAGCTAGTCTTTAACAGATCTGGTCGCATTAGACTCACAAGGGTGAGAACAGAAAGGTTCAGAACGTCCTTTATACCTTGGGCATCAAAGTGCTATAATGCAAAATTTGTGAGATAATAGACAATACTATTCTAATCTAATTTATTCACTTAATGTATTCATGTATCCACTTAATAGCTCCTGGTACCTGTCTGCATGCTTGAGTACCCACCTTAGATCGCATTGTTCCACTGTGGTGACACTTTGTTTCATACAGTGGGTCAGTGGTTGGTGTTGTGTCGTGGGTGCTCAAGCATGCAGACAGGGTATATTTATGTATATTTATTTTATTGATATATTTATACTACATGTATGTATTATTTTGATGTATTGTATCTATAGTTTGTGAATGATTATTATTATTATTATTATTATTATTTATTTTTTTTTATTTTTTTATTTTTTTTATTTTTTTTTGGTTTGTTAAGAAAGGAGTCCGAGGACAATTTTTGTGTTTTTTATACATGACAATAAAATGAATTGAATGCACGGCTATACTATCTTGTATAAAAGTACTTTTTCAAGTTCAAGTACCACACAGGGCGAACATTATGTAGTGTATGGTAATAAGGCTTCAATTGACTACTACAAGTAAAACTTACCTCTCTACATCAAAGATGAGGTCCCCAACATTGGACTTGATGAAGTTCTGTGCATCTAGATGGGTAACACTGGCCATGTCACAGCCATTGATGGCCAGAATATTATCATTCTCAAGAACATTAGCTCGATGTGCCTTGCCACCTGGTGTTACCTGAAAGAGCAAAAAATAAAAAATAAATAAATTTAATTGATGCTCAAACAATTATTTTATACATGGGATATTTGTATTAAAACATTTTATGATTGCCATAATTGCCACGATATCATCTCCAAGAATATTAGCTTGATTTGACTTGCCGCCTGGTGTTACATACATGTACCTGACATTTCAAATAAAAGAAGAAAAAGCCAGTTTAATGGATGCTCCAACCATTTTTTAAATAAAAAATCTTCATATCTTTTTACAAAGAGTAAAGATGCTCCATTCTTCCTGGAGATCATTCCTTCCAGCATGATCTTTAATATGAAAAACAGACCACATTTAAAAAAAACATATTTATCAGCACATTAAATTAAACTTGAGTTAAAACTGCTAACCCCCCCCCCCCCCCCCGGATACTGGATAGTCTGACATTAATAATGATATCTTCATTATAAAGTACATGTACACATACATGTATGTAGTCCTAAAAAACATATACATTTTCATATAATTTGTGGATTTTACAGCTCCAGGGCCTCGTTGGATGAAATCCTTGATTTTGATTGGCTGCTTAGCATTGTTACCATGGTACATGTAGTTACCATTGGATGAAAAAGTTACCATAATAGTAACTTTTAGGTAGTAGTTTTTAATAGGCACCTAGGGGCCCAGGTGGTCTCATAGAACTTTGACAGCAGTTTTTGTTTTTTCTAGTAAAGAATGAAGACGCAATACAGCATGAACAAGGAAGTTTCCTAATATTTCTTTTTCTCGTTAATAATATCCGTCATCCGTGCCAGCAAAAAATACAGGGTTACAGGCAATTTACAGGTAGCTCTCAAAATGTAAACAATACCCCCTGTTATGTTGTGGCCACCCTTGATTACCATCAAGTTCATTATACAAAATGTATCATTTGGAATGAAAAGATACAGAGAGAGAAAAATAATCCCCCAATGAAAGAAATTAATTATTGCCTGATCTGCATGTACATGTATCTTCACCCGAACAACCATTCATCAGAGTAAAATATTATCTTTAAATATAATACCCATACAGTCTATTAACATATGGGACTGTTGAAGTAAATTATACCATACCATACAATGGCATGCTAGTTTATAGGCCACATGGTGGGAAATCCCAGCTGTTTTCAGCCACGCAATGTAAAAATAATTACAATATGATACACAGAGTATTGAACTATAAATAAACATTTATGGAATGTAGTCTTGTTAACAGACACACCTATTCGAGACCAATGTCAATTGATATCTAGTATTATCTACCTATATAATAATAGCTGGATTTATAAAGCGCTTTTTGCCTAAGGATACAAAGCGCTGCTATTATTACCCCAGCTTTAGCTCGAGCTATCACTGCCGCTCAGTGCATGCAAGGAATTACTCCTGCCGGGTACCCATTCACCTCACCTGGGTAAAGGGCAGCATAGTGTGGATAAATTTCTTGCTGAAGGAAAACACGCCATGGCTAGGATTCGAGCCCACGACCCTCTGTTTCAAAGGTGAGAGTCAGAACCACTAGACCACGACGCACCCACATTTCATAGTTACATCATGAAGCTATTAATAGCTTCATGGTTACATTTGCTGTACAAAGCGCTTTACATTGCAGTATTATTACCCAGATCATCGGATCCTGGTATGCCCACACAGTGTATGCACATTCTCCACTCCCTGGGGAGCATTCCAACAAGAGTTCAAAGACTCAATTGCTATGCATTCTAAATTGGCTTTTGCATCCTTCCGGATACCAATCTAACACCCGGGTGGAGAGTGGCAATTTGTGGATTGATGTTTTGACCAAAGACGAAAGCTTTTAATACAAGACCACTACTCAAAAACCACAATGCTTAAAAATGGCAAAGACAGCTAAATTGCAATCACTATCACCATACAGTACCAACATAGTTTGAGCAAGCCTAACAATGTGAAATAATTAAAATCACATAAACATTGGAAACAGGTAATGCTGAAAAATGCTGGAAATCGTGGACAAAAATATTAAGCAACACCTTTGGAAAAATGCAAAATCAAAATGACAAGAAGTCTTACTTATTTTACCAATTTATGTGCAATTTTACTCCTTCATCATTCTGCAAATAATAGGCTGACAAACAAGTAGTGACCATTTTGACATATTCCATCAAGTTCATTTTTGAACAATTATAACTACTGGATTTTACATTTAAAGGTAAAGCTGTGTAACCTCTATACACATAGATGTACCATTTAAAATTAAATGACCTAAATGTATCATTCAGTTTCAAATACATGTAGTTGAATCTTACTTTCATATTTCACATGTACAATACTCCATAATCACCATTATAAACAATAAGTACAAAAATTGTTTTTTTCCCCATGTCATCTCGACAAAAATTAATAATGGCAATGTCGATGCAATGAAAGCAATACAACCGCAAGACAAGACCATGGTATACTGTAGCTTACATACAGCACGTTAAAGCAATATATCCCTGCTCAGAAACATAAATGATATATCAGGAATTATCAAAACAATAAACGAATCTATTCAAAATACATTGTTTACATGTAGGCCCTATTCAATTTGACTTTTCCAAAATGAATGTCAAGTTCATCTGAAAATTCAATGTCAACCTGTGTATACGTGTAGACTAGAAGACTATTAACAGAAGAGACGAAATGGTCCGGCCGTTCAACACACAGCGGGATTCGCTGCCAGTAAATATAAGATGCAGACCATATCCCTCCTACAATTTCAAAGATAGCAGGCGGATATATCACTAACCATGTTCACACGGCAAGTTCAAGGTTTAAATGCTGCTGGGCATGTTCATCTGGATTAGACTAAAGTCTTTGATTTCTTGTTTTCTATAAAGCAAACTCTACATCCTCCATAATTCTGAGTGCAAATTTCTGCGTTCTTTAGTGGCATGTAGAAAGCATATACTTTTAAAAAGTGAATATCATAGAAAATGTAAGTTTTCAAAATAGGCCTAGAATTCCTTGACTCACTATTACCTTTTAAAACTAAAGAACAATAGATTCGGTCCACTGTTTCTATTGTTCTTTGGTTTTAACATGTAATAGTGATTCAAAGAATCGTGACCAGTAGTGTATGCTAATAAACGTTACATACCGGTTTGAGTGGTAGAATTTCACCGCTTTCCATGGAATTTTGTGAATTTCATGTTCTTCCAATAATCTGTCCTTATTTTCTTTTTATTTAGAATCACAGAAATATGGTGCTGAATTTAAATTAGCTCCCTTGCAAACGATATACTGTACAAGTAGCTGTACCCAGATTAAGCATACTATGTTGTAATTCAAGAAGAGGTTTAATGCACAGACTACATTCCAGTGTAGGGGAGATCGGGGTTAGTTGGAACGCGGGGTAAGTTGAAACATTGTAATTTTCTTTAACGCCTGTAAAATAAATTTATGCAATATTAATAGCAATAAATTGAGGTCAGTATAGCATAAATTTATTTTACAGGCTAAAAAGAAAATTACAATGTTTCAACTTGCCCCGCGTTCCAACTAACTCCGATCTCCCCTACAGTTTGCCCTAGAGATAAAAAATAATCTGCAGAATTGCCTTCCAGCATCAATAGGTGGTTTCAAACCGCCTCGATCATAAGAATCCCGTTAAATTACAAGAACATTTTTAGGCTAAAAATACCCATTAATTATTCCTGCATTCATCCCGCCCGAAACACACCCTTCGGGATAAGTTTCTGAAGTTATGAGCATGCGCAGTATGGTCTGATAATCAGGCAAGGCGCGAGATTCAAAATCACTAGCCCAGCAGCCACCCACGGCGCCCGCGCCCAACAACACACTGGGCTAAAAGTTCCCGTAAATTGCTTTCACATTGCCAAAATACCTGCGACCTTGGAAAAATCCCCGCGAAAGTTCTCGTAATTTCGCCAAGTACCTACTATTCAGCGGGTATTTTCTTTCGGGGAAATTACGCGTAGTTTGCTTTCACATCGGGGGTAAATTTCCCGATCAGAGAAAACCTGGAACTGAAGAACTTCGAGGCGGTCTGAAACCACCTAGTGAAGTACATTTTGGTGGCAGCATAATATTGTTTCTTTCCAAGCTGTCTCCACATTCCTATACAATATTTTCCTTTTATATGTACATTTATGTGTTTTTATGACTGAAATAAGCAAATGAAAAATTTAATTAAAATATGATTTTTTTTTCAAAGACCATACAATTTGTTTGGTGTTTTTGTATCTTTCTTTTGGGGTGGGGTTGTGGTGCAGCCGGTGAAACGCACAAACAATTAACAAGAGAAAGAAATCATGGGTTTGGGGGAAATGTTCTCATTTAAATTCAAGTTTTTGATCTTGCATGAGAACCTAACCAATGATATTTGAGACAGTCCTCGCCTTGATAAATATGTCTCTCATTATCTCATTTTATTTTTAATTGTTTAGATTGTTACTATATCACTTTCATGTGGAAGATACATGAGAAGTATGGGAAAGTGATTGATTGCAGAATAGTTATTATTATCATCGAACAATTATTTATACTTTCCACAATCATTCTTCTTTCTCTTTCTCATTCTCATTCTTTCTTCATGCAGATACCACCACCTCAAAAACTCAACTTCTCATATCTGACCAGGTTTCTACCTCATAATTAAATCATTTTAAATGAATAAATAAATAAAATAAAATAAATAAATAGATATCAAATGAATAAATAAATGAATGTATGAATAAATAAATAAATAATAAATAATTAAAGAAATAAAATAAATAAATAAATAAATGAAAAAAGAATTACCATTTAAATGAATTAGTGCATAGATTTTCTTAAATGTTTTTAATGATTAATCATAAAGTTGATATGCAGCAAGCCATATTGGCATTATGATGGTTAATTCATGTGTTTATTCCCCTTTCATAATCCTTAAAATGTGATTATTTCATAAAAGTCTAAAAGGTTTAACAACAAAAACTAAATACAAAAATAATTTAATAATTTTCCTGTTTCCATGAAAAATGCCTTGATAGTGGGGGGTGGGGGACCTTTCTTTGTATCTGCTTCAATATTATGCTATAGGCTTATACACGACATATTTGCAAAAATGAAAAATTGCCTGTTGTTAATAGTTTACTTTAATTGAGGCCTATTTATCTGCTTTCCACATAAAAATACATGATCTGTGATGATCTGAGATGAGTAGGCCTACTTAAATTTCAACATACATGACTCATCTTGTATACCCCCTCCCCCCAAAAAAAAAATCTTAACGTTACAAAAACTACACAAAGTACCCTACAAGTAGGGACTATAAATTACTCTTGGTCACATAATGGCTCAAGTCAATCTGTGCTTGAGAACCTAGCAAGAGGAGAAAATAAGAATTGTCAGAAAATATCATTTACAAAGAACAAACCCATATCCTTCAGACTATAAAAAGAAAAATACAAAAGTTGAAATGGCTTTTATTGTCCAAAGCATTTTCATTTATTTTGTTTCTGACCACACATGTTTGTGTTTACCTTGTAAATGTATCTTTCCTTGAACAGACAACTGGAGGAGGCCCTAGTAATACACTACAGACATCTATCAGCTGACTGATTCACAATAACAAAAGAATGCTAAGAATGCCATAACCTTGTAAGAAATATACATGTCTGCAAGTCTTGTTGTCATTTATTGTCCTAAAAGGCAATGAAAATTTCAGCGCTACAATTTTGTTAGAGAGGCAGTCTACATGAAAAGTTGTGAGGCAATGCTATTGGATACTGTAGAAAGTACATGTATGTGTGTTTTAGTTCTCGATAAAACTTCTTTGCCGAGAAGCGAGCATAACAATGAAAACATGAAGTCTCAGTCGAAGTTGCCTCAAGCTTTCCTCATTATTGCTCTATTAATATCTTTTAAAATCATTGTAAAAGTGCAGAAGAAGTCAGAAGTTTCCAAAGATATGATTTTATAGTCAAATGAAAAAAAGTGTCAAATGAAATAAATACAATCAATCATTAAAAAAAATGTGTTGTTTATCATGCTAGGCCATACTAGAATTAATCCAATGATGCATTACATTGCATTGCAAAAACCATAGAGCTATTGGATTCACAGTATAAAAACTTGAATAATTTAAAATTTGAATATTAAGATCCAATGCTTGAATTTGAAAAACTTTGAAAAACTTCTATCATAAAAAATCAAATACATTTTTAAATCAGCATTAACAAGTCACAAGATTATTCTAAAATCAAATCAAATTGACAAACATATAATACATGTGAATCCCAAAATTTATCATTAAAATCATCTTCTTTAATTCTAGCAAAAAAACTGGCAAATTGGCAATCGATAGTCAAGAGCACACATCAAAGCAGTCTGTCATCGAGTTTACATCAGGGATACTGTAAAAGCCTAGCTCTGCAATTGCCATTACACTTTTCCTTCCAAAGCTTGTCACATGAGGGAATGTTTTCTGTCAGACTTCAAGGGGTGTAATTAGTTCTATCCCCTAGCCTTCCTGATTTCATTATCGTCCAATCATCAGCTGATTTTAATTCCCCTCACCCACATGTACAGTACATTGTTGGGGGGGGGGCATGGTCTGTAAATATTGGATAGAGGAGGGGCTATTACCCCCGCTCATCCATTTTAAGATTTTATTGTCACCATAATTATTGTTACCATCACAGGGGCGTTTCATCAACATTGTTATCTGACATATTTTGTTTTCTTGTTTTCACCAATTGTCAGATTTATATGTATGACTTGTCAGACCATGGTCAGACCATGGACCTACTTGGCCAGACCCAGTGATGACTTTCATGAAATACCCCCCCCCCTCCCCCCCCCCCCCCCCGATGCATATGATAAGAAATAAGTTTATCCAAGAGTGCCCATCTAACGGGTGATTTTTCACACACACATGGCAATCCCTTACATGGTGAATAATTAATCTTTTTATTGGAGGGACCCCCCAAGACCAGATATTTTCACCTATTTCATCAAAAGCAGGCATAAAATTTTAAATGTAACTTCCCTCTACAAACAATGTACAGGTCCCTGTTTCCATAAAAACAACCCTTAAAAGGGTAAGGTAATAGAGGCATCAACTCAAGTGTCCCCCCCCCCCCCCCCCCCGTATAACACACACTCATACAGAGGACAGCTCTATAGCTCCTTCCAATCCCTTATTATGATTTGATTGAATACCTTTCTCATAATTAATTAATTACAGACCTCAGCTTGGATGTGACAGAGGAGGGGGGGGGGGTCATAATCCCTGCCTTCTCCCAATTATAATATTTCACTCTATACTTAAAGATCACAATTCAAAATGCCAAGTTAAATGTGGAAAAGGTTTATTATAGTGTCACTGTGGAAGGGGTGATAATTAGTTCTAACCCCTTGAATTTCCTGATTATATTATATTCCCCATTTATCGGCTGATTCTAATTCCCTTGATATATATCTGCAGATCAGGAAGACCCCATCCCAACACCCCCTATGACGTTCATTTCATTGGCAGCACTGTATACTTGACAGGGTCGAATACAATACATTTAAAGGAGAATGAAACTCTTGGAGCAAGTTAGCTTGTGTGAAAGCAGAAAAATCAAAGAATAAGATCAACAAAAGTTTGAGTAAAATAGGAATAGCAATAGAAGAGTTATGAGCATTTGAATGTCGAGATCACTAATGCTATGGAGATCCTCCCGTTGGCAATGCGACCAAGATCTATGATGTCACAGATGAACAACTCTCCCCTTTTGGACACTGAAAATATACCCCAAAACATCTCTTTTTGCTCATTCTAATCATATGACAAACGATTCATCAATGATATAATGTTGTGAAACCTCTGTACTTGTCCTCTCATAAAGAGAACACCTCACCTTGTGATAGACTCTATAAAAGTAGGAGTGGGCTATAAATGGGTGATTTTTGGTTTTACTGTGGGAACAGTTTTTTTGTGTTCCTTTTACCTTATCTCAACATGAAATGACAATATTTTTTGTCTCGGGTCCGAGAAAAAAGTGTGCCGGGCCAAAATCCAAAATGGCCGCCAAAACCCCCCAAAATCACAGTTTTGGCCACAACCTTTTTATTTGGTGGTCAATTTCTCTGGTTTTTGGTGTCTATTCATATGTTTTGGGGGGCAGGCAATTTGTTTTTCCTATAATTAGTACTTTTAAACCATTATTTGTAGAGTTAAAAGGTAATTATACCTAAATTTTCCCATTTTTGTAGCCTTTTTTCAGCCAAAAAGTAGGTTTTATCATCCTGGGGTTCTGGGATATTAGATGGTACGAGGTCAACAATAGCAAGCAGCTTCATGTAGCTATATTGCTTTTATTCCTCCACTTTGGGTTTTACGGATATTTGTGAAATATATCTCATCAAATAAAAGAAAATGTCATTTATCCATAGGGGCCATACGGTGTACAATGCACTGTACATACTACACTGCATATATCCATGCATTGACCACCATGGCATATGACAAGGCCTGTATATAAACTATAGTGTCATAGAACTGAGCTTCAAAGGTTTAGAATTAGATTGTGAATTTGATTCCTTGTCAGCTGATGTACATGGTGAAACCAGCAACGTAACTTACACTTACTGTAAATATCACATACATGTATATATACGTACATGTACATCACATTTTTAGCCATATCTTCTTCATTTGGAGGCCTTTTTAAACCTGGTTCTGGTGTCTAACTGGCCTATGTTTATGGGGTCAGGTAACTACTAGTATCATGGTAACGCTGATCAACAGCCAATCAGAATAAAGGATTGCATGCAAGTTACCAATGTTAAGTTAAGTTGACATAATGGTAATTTTTTATGCAAAGGGGCCCAGAATAGCTACAGTGTAAATTACCTCTCTCCGCCCCCTGAATTAGCATATTTGACAAAACATGTCCTCAAATTCTGAGACAAAACATATATCTTCAATTTCTGAGGCATCTAATTCTAAACCCGAGAGCTCATTTCTATGACACTATAGTTTATACAAGCCTTGTTATCTGTCATGGTGGCCAATGCATTTATGCAGTGCAGTATGTATGTACAGTACATTGTACATATGTATACTGTATAGCCCCAATGGATAATTGACATTTTTTTATTTAAGAAGATATATTTCACAAATATCCGTAAAACCCAAAGTGGAGGAATAAAAGCAATATAGCTATATGAAGCTGCTTGCTATTGTTGAACTCGTACCATCTAATATCCCAGAACCCCAGGATGAGAAAATCTCCTTTTTGGCTGAAAAAAGGCTACAAAAATGGGAAAATTTAGGTATAATTACCTTTTAACTCTACAAATAATGGTTTAAAAGTACTAATTATAGGAAAAACAAATTGCCTGCCCCCCCAAAACATATGAATAGACACAATAACCAGAGAAATTGACCACCAAATAAAAAAGTTGTGGCCAAAACTGTGATTTTGGGGGGTTTTGGCGGCCATTTTGAATTTTGGCCCGGCACACTTTTTTCTCGGACCCGAGACAAAAAATATTGTCATTTCATGTTGAGATACATTACAAGGAATAAAAAAAAACTGTTGTCATATTGAAATTACAAAAAAAGTATTTTTGACCCATGTATAGCCCACTCCTAATAAAAGTGAGAATATAAGTGAAATAAGTACTAAAGTAATGAGGGAGTTGTATGTGTGTGACATCACATATCTTGGTCGCATTGCCAATGGGAGGAACTACATGGCATTAGTGATCTCAATATTCAAATGCTCATAACTTTCTTATTATTCATTCAATCTTTCTCAAACTTTCAACATTATGTTTCTTTGATTTTTCTCTTTGATATGGATTCAGCTGGTTTCAAATGTTTCATTCTCCTTCATATAGGCTTATGTACCTTGTTAGGGTGTTATCAGAGTAATCAGACCCAACCCAAAAACTCATTTAGTGGTAATAAAGCTGTTTTCTTTTTTTGCCTACAAAGAGATGAACCCAATTTCTGTATGCCGATACTTTCTGGATTGCAATGAACACTGCTGAACAGGTGATTATATCTAGGGAGCACATGGGGAATGTGCACACCAATTTATACCCCAAACTGTGCATTGAGCATTCCCATTTGAAAACAGCTCCCCCCCCCCCCCTCCCCAATATTTTGCCCTTTTCCCTGGATTTTTAATTAAAGCAATGGCGTCCTTTTAGGGAGTGAAAACCTTTCTCTTCTACTTCTGGGCAATTCCATAAAATAATCAACCTTTTTTAACGTCAGACCCCCATTTTTCTCAAGCCTTACTTAACTTCATAAACTGGTCAAGTCATGGTCCTTTGAAAACATTACAGACTGTCAAAAGAAGAAGAAATCAGAAACAGAAAATTTCATGAAGGTCCCACATATAGGGGGTCGGACGTACATATTTTATGGAATTGCCACAATGTTCCTACTTTTAGGGAATGAGGAGCCCAAATTGTTAGCTTGTCAGAAATACTAAAGAAATTATATGTAGCCCAATTTTGGTGCTCTTTCTTTTTATGAAATAATGGATCTGCCTGTTACCGAAGGTCCTCTAAAAATTGTCATTGCAAACGGGTCATTGTAAAAGGTTTCTTGATGTCCTAATAGTGCAATGTCAGACCGCCATTTATTCTTAACAATTTGAATTACATCCAATCTGTGTTTATTCTATCATGAATCATGCCATGACAACAAAACCATTTTAACAGTCACCAACCCACAGAGCATCTATTCATCAAACTGGTTGCCCCACAGGCAATGCTATTACAATTTACAACTTATAATGCATGATACACTCATACCCTTTTTACACAGGATTTTCTTAGCCCCGGACTATCGCTAACCCCGTACTATCCTTAACCCGTACTATTTTTTTTCCTTTTCACACATGCCAAATTGTTATTGCTAACCCCGGATAAGGAATGCTTGCTTTTCACACACGAAACTCGCTAACCCCGGACTAGTGGTAGCTCATTCACTCGTACCCTTTTTACGCACGCTAAAATTTCCTTAACCCCGTACTATAGGTGGGGCTTAATTGCCATTTAGCCCCACCTATAGTACGGGGTTAAGCTTAGCCCACTTTCGTTTTACACTAGCGATCTTAACCCCGTACTATCGCTCTTAGCACCGCAATTGCTGGGATAACCCTGCTTTTTTGCAGGGCCAAATAATCCCGTACTAAAGGTGGGGTTAGCCCACTTTGCAAAAATGCTGTGTAAAAAGAAAGTGGGCTAAGCTTAACCCCGTACTATAGGTGGGGATGAATGGCAATTTAGCCCCACAGGGTTAAGGAAATTTCAGCGTGTGTAAAAAGGGTACTACATGCACAAAAGAGGCTTTATGCTTTGTCCATGTCTATTAGATCTCTCTGATAACACTATATTTCAATCTTACAATTCATAATTTCCATAGGAAAATGTACTTAAGTACATGTAAATCTATCTACAAGTATGCCTTAATACAGGCGTAGCCTTACTTTACTATAATAATAATAATAGCTGGATTTATAAAGCGCTTTTTGCCAGAGGATACAAAGCGCTGCTATTATTACCCCGGCTTTAGCTCGAGCTACCATTACCGGCGCTCAGTACATGCAAGGAATTACTCCTGCCAGGTACCCATTCACCTCACCTGGGTCGAGGAAAAATGTGGATAAATTTCTTGCTGAAGGAAAACACGCCCTGGCTGGGATTCGAACCCACGACCCTCTGTTTCAAAGACGAGAGTCAGAACGACTAGACCACTATTATGAAATAACAGTATGTGAAAAGTTCCACATATACACGACACAACCAGTGCGTTTATCTTCATCACCTTGAAGAAGAAGAAGCTCTACATAGGCCTTATACCAGTGCATGCCTAAAGTTGATGGTATACACTGACATCAATGATTTATGAGGCATTTATTGGTCTGTGAGATGGTAATGAGTGTTTATACTGTGTCTGGTGTTATTGACAGACTTGACCACATAACATAACACACAAAAGACAGCCCTGTCACACACTATCGCTCAATATAGCGATATCATATTTAGAGAAATACTTTTATTTGTCTGTCAATCCATTCTTCGGCTGGCCTACATCTGGACAGGGGTTGTAAAATGGGTTTAAAAGTGGGGGGGGGGGGGAGGAAGGGTAACTGAGCCAAAAGTGGGGGTCCACTACAGTGTATAAAATCTAATAGACTGTGCCAGACATTTTTACATACTGCATTAAAGATGGTAAAATGTGACAGGGTCCTATAAATGGTCAGTATCCAAAGAATGTCAACACTCGAGCAAAATCAATATTTGATTTAATTTGCAGTGTAATTATTAATAGCTTTATGAATTTTAAGTGTTTGCAGTTCAAGAAGTCAATGAATAAGCAATCAAAATTTCTATCAATGCATTGCCACTTGGCTTAAACCTTTTTTGTTTACTTTTTTTAAGTTTCATCCAACATTGGCTCAGTTGGTAGAGCATCTGCCTCACAACCAGGAGGTCAGGAGTTCAAGTCCGGCCAAGTCAGCCCAAAAGATGTTAAAGATGGGAGTTGCTGCTACCCTGTTTGGCATCCAACGATTTAAGGGATGGAGCAACGTTGATCTGGCGCTGGACAGTGGCTGCCAGGCCCGCGATCAATTGGGCAAAATGAAGTTTTGGAGGAATTATGTTTCTGACTTCTATTTTCGAATATTAAAATGTGTTGATTTTTTCATACAGTCTAATCCTGGTGGGTGTTTCATGAAGCTGTTCGTAAGTTAAGAGCGACTTTAAGAACGACTGGTGATCCTTTTTTATGGCGAATGGTATATTCATTAGCGATGGTTTTGCGCGTAAGAAAGGATCACCAGTCTTTCTTAAAGTCGCTCTTGACTTACGAACAGCTTTGTGAAACAGCCCCCTGGTTTAGTTTTATCCCACATGGACTAATCCTAGTGCATCCTAAGTTACCATTTGAACTTACTAACATTTCGCTTGGCTTTTCTCTTTGTCAGTGTAGGCCCTAACAGTATCTGGCAAGATACGATTCAACCTAGATATAACGGGAGTTCATCACCCAACATCATTAAGTATAAAATTCTTCACTCAGTGTGTCACAAGTTAAACCTTTTCACACTTCACTGATAACAAGTATTAAAGACCCATTCAGACATGAAAATTAGTAATTGCAAGTTCGAAAAGTGATCCGATCCGGCTGTTAAAATGAAAAAAAATGGCCCTGATAAAAATACAAGACAACCCTCATTCTTTATGTATTGGGCGTGGGCATATGTATGAAATTGAGAATATTGACTCAATGCCCCCTCCCCCGTTTTCAGATATTATTTGTATAATTTGTTTGTATTTCTTTTTGCAACTGCGTGGGACCAAACAAATATAAATGATAATTGGCAAAGTTAGTTTGAATCAAATGATACAATTGAGATAGAATTTTACACTGGACAAAAATTTCATGGCTGTGAAAAGCACATATTCATAACTTTTCAGCTAGACGGGAAAGGAATAGGCCTAAAATTCTTTGCCATCTATGTAATTGCATCAGGTAGACTGTGGTCTTTGTCAGGCCCACATTTTCTGCTACATGTGAAAGAGGTATAAAAAAATTCTTACATGTATAGCTGTCTATGTACAGAGACCAGGTAAACAGCTTTCACTGACATTCACCACGCTGTCACATTTAATGAACAAACTATGTCAGATTGAAAAAAGAAAACGGCAAACTTGATTCATACTGCTGAGGCCCTATTAAAGATATGGGGAAGGCACTTTGCAAACATTGAACTATAATATTCTAGATGGCTCATGCAAAGGTCTATCAATAGCAGGTCTAAATTTTCTCTTGCAATTATTGACAGTTATATCTAGTACGGCCAAAATAAATTAGACTGAAAAGTCTGTGAATAAAATGTTGCCAGGGGGGAGGCTCAACTAGATCTTTGTAATCTCAATGCATATATTTTTTTCATTTGCAAAACTGTTACCCACATGTGTTTTCTGTATGTACATTATACTTCCGTTGTGTAAGCCCATAAAAATATAATATACCCAAAATCAAGAAGTTTAGATAACACAAAAATCCAGACTGAAATGGAGGAAATACTATTAATTTTAAATTAATCAACTCCCCCAAAATGCTCCTTTTCCTTTTCCATTGGTGTTTGCCCCTTTTCTTTAAAAAAATATCATTTTTCCCTCTGAGAAATATGTCATAAAAACTTTTGGCTCTCAATGCAGCTCCTGAGATCTTGGGAAGCACTTTATGAAGTGAGCCGTCATTAAAAAATCACTATCATATTTGCTATCAACCAAATACAAGGATTACAGTAGCTTATCACAATAGTCAGTGACAAATCACCGATATTCACTTCATGAAAAGTTGCCCCTTGATCCAATTCCTGCTGTGCAATAGTACCCATTATCCACTGATCACTCGGTGACCTTGAATGACCTGTACATCATCATGAACTATCATCCCCTTGTCTGAGGATGCATGGAGTCTAGATTAATGGACACTGAGATGGTGGGTATGAAAACATCTTGAAATCTTTACTGTCAAATCCCTGCAGTGTGATAAGCTTTGTCATAAAAAAAGGTCTGCCTCTTATATTTAAAGGCAAGATACTGTTCTGAAAAAGCAGAGATGTCAAGTTCAAATACCAGCAACATGTATGCTGAGATTTTCCATGACTCTTTGTATAAAGATCACAGGCCCCCGGGTGGCCAGTCAAATATATTGCTGTACACATGCATGACCAAAAAAACGTGTTTAAAGGGGTGTGTTTTCAGTTTTGGACGCGGGCCGCCCGTGTACTCGTTATTGGGTATCAAAAACACTGATTTTCAAGAAAAAGGGTGGTTTCAAAGACTGGTCAATGGTCAATCACAAGGTCAAACGTATTTAGGGTATGTTTTTTTTCCAAACCTTTTTTTTAAGAGTAGCCAAACGTGTTTAGGGTATGCTTTTTCCCAAAGGTTTTTCCCCGGGGACATATTCTTGTAAAGGGGCCAAAATGTGTAAATGAAGCCCGTGTAAAACTTGTTTAGGGGGTTATTTTGCACACAGAGAAAAACTTGTATAGGGGGTGTTTGGAAATAATTTGGTCACGCATGTGTACAGCAACACATTTGACTGGCCCCCTGGGTCACAGGCATCGTGTTTAATGTATACCTGTATGGTGATAGGCTGTGATACTAGCCTCTTGTCGAGGCCCTGGCGGCTGCTTCCCGAGCGAAGCGAGGGCTTTCCTAATTCGCGAAGCGAATTAGGCCTGGCGCGAGCCAGGGCCTCTTGACATCTGAACTGAATTATATATTCATGAGGAACGTCTTCCTAATGAATATACATGAGTCATGATATTACTGGTCACCGAGTAAACCAATGAAATGTCAGAGCTGTTTCGTCTTGGGTTCGGAATACTATATAGTAGTCCACTATTCTGCAGGGGATTCATTTAATTGCGGGACAATAAAGGGGATATAACCAGCAAAATGCTACAAGCAGTGGTACTACTATTACTACTACTATTACTACTGGCCGTAACAGACCCATCACCGGCCCGAAACTTCCCGGGAGATACTGCTCAGTCGCTGGTCAGACTCGAGTCAACTCCCAGCAACTCCACCCCAGCTTCCCTCACTGCACTGCACAGCGGAGATCGATAATCGACGCCCCGGATCGACCGGTGGAATCGCATGAAATATTACATTTTTTCCATATCCTGTGGGTAGATTTACAAGGACATCTCGTCCTTTCAGTGCAGAGTTAATTTCATCGACTTGCAAATCCTTAAATCGGTCAATATTCAACGTTTTAGAGGCGTATTCAGTGCTCTTTGATATTTCGTCGTCACTCTTCGCCAAGAATCCAAGGGTCGCCATTCAAGAGGAGCTCATGAATATTTAATATGACGTCATAGCAGCTCGCGCTCTCATTGGATGATTTTCACCGACCAGTTTTTGGTCGGTGAATTGGTAAAAACAATAAAAAACAAAAGAAAGTCGGTGAAATTCGGCACAGATGTCCAGAGGCCCTGTCTCGCGGCGCTCTGCTTCGCTCTCTCCCGTGCTTTGCCATGTTCGCTCGGAAAGCAGCCGACAGGGCCTCGACAAGAGGCTACTGTGATACAGGCTTGAGAAGGAGATTGGGGGGGGGGGGGAATGAGCAAGAGTCCCAACTGAGGGAGTCTCATGCCTTATGCATGAGACTTGGTATGTCTGGAAAAGGTAGCAAAAAATCATGGTGAATTTTGCACCTACTTTTCAAAATTAAGACAGATTATTACCGGAAAAGTCCACTGTAAATGATTGCTATTCACAAGCAATCAAGAAGAAAATGACACTACAAAATAAGTTGAAACCTTCAGACCATTTGCATTTTCCTTCGTCAAAATATCAATTTCAGAAAAAAGGTCATCTAAAATTCTATTGGAGGGGGGGCACTCTACTTCCTCTCCTCTTGGGTATGCTAGCACCTCCCCCCATCCCAACTTACATGTATCTCTTCCTTCTGTTCATAAAAGAAAAATACACATCTTCACTTTAAAAGGGTCATCTAAATTCTCTGGGGGGGGGGGCACTCTACTCCCCTCTCTCCCCCTCCACCTTGGGTGCACTAGTGTCCACCCCCCCCCCCAACTCATCTGTTCCTGCTGTTCATAAACCAATACAACTCTTCTTCACTTTATATTCTCTTGTATCTTCATGCATGATGGTGCATGAAATAACAAAGGATCTGATCTTGGAGATTGCTCAGTCAAATGCAATACCGGAGGATGCATGACATAACATCAACCCAGGAAGCTATTTTTAATTTATTCAAGATACATGTAGAGGAAACTCTCAAAGCCTGCTATAAAGCTTTGGTGAAAGATCGATAATACAAATTGTATTCAATAATCATCTACAACAATTCAATCTTACAAACATGTACATGAAATACATTTTTTGTGAAAATCAAAAGTTTTATTGATTACCATGGGTATAAAAAAAAGAGGAAGAAAAAAAAAAGATTTCCTTTTTTATATAAATAAATGGCCCTTTGAGTCTTATCTTTCAAATCTACAGAAATTATTGGGTGGAAAAAAAGTGTCACCACTCACCAGTGTGATCACAGTGTGTTCACATAGTGGACTATGTAAAAATATTATCCACACTGTTGACATGCTCAATTTCAACAGTGTGAAGATATTTTCACACTGTGGACACCTCAACAGTGTGACTATTCCCCGCGTGTTCATAATTATGGTCGACAATGTTGAAATGCTCAAATTTAACAGTGTGAAGGTAATTTCACACATTGTGTTCCACACTGTGACACACACTGTGGGACACTGTGTTCTTGCCAGTACCTCAGAATATCAGAAAGCTTGTAAGAATAAAGATTATATCCTGCATTTTTCAGCCCATTCTATTTCCATAGAGCTTGTGAAGAGCTAAAATGTCCAAAAGAAACAATTATTTTCTTTTGATCAGACATGCAATCAAGATAAATAAATGCTGTTTGGCCTTCAATATTGAGTATACCTTTAACCCAGGGGAGGGGGGTACTTCCATTGAAGAGTGGATACCATGCATGCCTCAAAAACACATAAAAAGGATCTCTTTTTCAAGATAGGGCATGTTAAGTAAGTAACGTAACAAGGGTGTCAAAAACACAAAAAATGAAAAAAGGGTATACATTTCGCTAGGAAAACTATGTGTTTATGGTCCAATTTGCAAGGGTATAAAAAGACTTAAACACTTTATAAAGGGTGTACTTTAACACACACTTCTATTCTGTAGTATTCTACATACATGTAACTGTACAATCTAACTGTAAAAAGGAAGGAAGTTCAAAGGGATTTGGGCCTTCTAAAGGTATACCTAAATCTCAGCAAGATTATCTACTCTCAACCCACAAAGAGGATTATAAGCTTAATCAGCCAACAAGTCAACTTATACACTGGGACTACAATAAAATGCAAGTAATACATTGTGTCTAAAAGTGGCAGGCTATTGCATGGTTTTGTCATAATAACATATCAGAGCGCTTTAGAGAAGAACAACACCCCGTTCTCATTACACTTTCTAAAACTAGTTTACTGGAAACCGGTTCAGGAAACCAGTTTGGAAGACTGCTTTGCTAGCATTCCCATTTGATCACCCATAAGTGGTTTTCAAAATCAGATCATGTAAAGCGATCTAGTTGCTATGGGAACGCTCTCAGTGGGGTGACACATTTCGCGGGAAATTCCAAATCACAGCGCAGGCATTCTACACACAGTGTGTAGAATAGCGCACTCAAAATGTGCGAAGATTGCTTCCCGAGGAACGGTTGTATCCTCACGCTAAAACCAGTTTTTTAGCAAGGCAAAGCTGGTTTGTAAGATCGCTTCGACCGTTCTCATTACACGTTAAAGTAGTTTCAACTAAACTAGTTTTAGGACGGTAGTGAGAACAGTGCCTAATAGCCTTGATATCATTACCTGTACAATGGGTAAACAAGATTCTTTTATTAAAAGGATTGTGCATCTAAATGACACATATTTCCAGTTTAAAACTATCTTTTTGACTTTTTTTAGGTATTAAACAGTATTTTTTTAAAATACTTTTCATTTTTTCAGTTTTTTTATCTCTTCAATTTATTCCTACGTAAAGTTTTCTATAAAAAAATGACTTTAAGACAAATCACAGATCCAGTGTATAATGCAAAGACAATGTATATCTTGCAAATTATGTAAACCTTAATTACTACCTTTCCAAGGGCCCCTTCTATATATACACCAATGTGAGTGTCCAGTGGTTTGCCTGCCTTCTTCACTTATAATAATGAGCCTGGCAGGGATTTGACAAGTGTTTGACGCCAACGCTGACCACACCATTTTAAAACGACAGGAAACAATCAAATTATCACCCGTCTTCTTAGCTAAACATCAAAAGGCCTATGCTAGGAAATAGATGTCAATACAATCTACACAGGCCTAGTATCATAAAAGCTGTAACATGCTGTAACAAAGGTGACCTTTTGTTTGGTCTATTTCCAATTGGTCTAATACATTTATACATGTACCAATTCGCCCAATTATCAACAAGTCTTTTATCATTTGGTCTACCATCAGTTCATTCACTATCCACGTAGTCTAACTGTCATTTCGTCCACTCATCATTTCATCTATAATAACAAACAGCCAATAGCCATTTAGTCCATCTACCATTTGGTCTCATTGGACTTAGTGTTTATTAGGCCAAATGAATGAAAAGAAATATGGGTATTAGACCAACTGCTTATATAAGACGAAATGGTCATAGAAGAACTGGTGATAAGACGAAGTGATTATCAGACCAAATGACTATTGGACTAAATGGTTGTTAGATGAAATGTCGATGGATGGAATGGCATTATTTGATTATGAAGACTATTAAAATAAAGGTAGACCATGTGATGAGAGGACGAGTTAGCAATGGACGAATTGGCAATTTATCTCTTGTATTCTTCTCAAACAGGGGGGCCCCTGTATCATTATGCTTTAATAGCGATCAATCGATTTCTACGATAATTTGCAATGACAGATTGCGATGAATATTGGGTATGATCAATTCATCATAAAAATCAGCTCAATGATCAATGTCCAAGCTTTACAAAGAACGTTACAGGATCCAGGTGCTATTGACAAAACAAATCCTACATATCCATCCCCTTAGTATCCTCAGATCGGCACGTCATATCCTTGAATCAGTACTAAGTATCCTTTAAATCAGCCCTTTATTTTCCTAAAATCATTACCGTAGTATCCTTAAATAAAAAATTTTAGGAATCATTAAATCAGAACTTAACTACTTAAGTATCCTAAAATTAGCACATACATGTACATGTAAGTATCCTTATTAAAGCAGCACTTTAGTATCCATAAAAGTACTACATGTATAGTATCCTAGTTAAATCAGCACTATACATATACATACATGTACTAAGTACGTACATGTAAGCACTTGTGTGCCTTTCAAGAAGTACCTTTAGTATCCTTGTATCAAATCATCACTTTAAAGGGGAATGAAACCTATGGAACAAATAGGCTTGTGTCGAAACAGCAAAATCAAAGAATAAGAACAAAGAAAGTTTGAGAAAAATCAGACAAATAATGAAAAAGTTATGAGCATTTGAATATTGCAATCACTAATGCTATGCAGATCCACCCATTGGCAATGCGGCAAGGATGTGTGATGTCACATGTGAACAACTTTCCCTTTGATGGACTCTAAAATACCCCCAAAATGTCTCTTTTTGCTTTTTCTTACTTAGGTGATACAAACTCTTTATCCATGATGTATTTTTTAAAATCTGTATTACATGCCCTCCTATAGAAAGAACACATGATCTACTGATAGATGTGATAAAAGAGGCAATTGAAGTGAAATATAGATACTAAAGTAATGGGGAGAGTTGTTCACAAGTGACATCACACATCTTTGTCGCATTGCCAATGTGAGGATCTCCATAGCATTAGTGATTGCAATATTCAAATGCTCATAACTTTCTCATTATTTGGCCGATTTTTCTCAAACTTTCGTTGATCTGTTTCTTTGATTTTTCTGTTTTCACACAAGCTATCTTGTTCCAAAGGTTTCATTCTCCTTTAAATTTAGTCTCCTATGAAATATCCTAATATCCTTAATTTACCTTAAATCAACTTTATGTAGCACTACATATTTTGTGCAGTGATCACTATAGACTAGAGGTGGGTGTGTCTTGCATGAATCAGCTGTTCTCAAACAAGGAACAATACAATTGAGGCAAGGTATTGGAGTCTATGGTGTTAAGGAAACCAAAATACAAGGAGAAAATCTTTCTTATCAGAAAGAATAATATGAGAGGAGCAATCTAAAACTTGTTTGATCAAAATCGGTTATGAAATAGCGAGTTATGGAAGTTTGAAAACTCTTATTGTACTTTCTATGGGATCCTCAAATTGGCAAACATGCTTCAAAATGGCTGATTTTGTGGACAACTTTCCATACACAAATTTTCAGATTTTCCTAATTATCTTTCAAATTGCATCTTGCCTCCTTCTGAGCACAACATATGTCATGGGAAAATATAATTCACACCACAAGGTCAGGAGGAGATAATGTGAAATATGTAAAATAAACTGGAAAATCTGAAGTACTACAAGGTATTTAAAAAGGACAGAAATATTTGTATCTGAACCTACACTTTCTAGCACTACCTTCTCAAAAAACAGTTTTACAGGCAATATTTCCACAAAAGCTTTAAATCAGAACAATCTGTTTCACAAACATACATTCATCATGTCTGGGGAATGTGACCATCGTTGCTATGAGCAACAACTTAATAATCAGGAAAATACCTGTAATTTGAATGTTTTATATGAAATCAAAGCCACATAATACCCAATCCGACCTTTGCGTCTCGGCTGGATTTCAAGAGAGCGTGACAGAGAATGCATGGAATGTTCACACAATGACCATGTTTGGAAAACAAACAACGAGGGAATAAGAAACTTGTTGATGTTCTTCAGACCAGTACAAGGAATTAAACTCAAGGGGAATATAGAAAGACAGCACCTTCTCTCTCCATTTTCAGTCTTTAACATACATACATAGGCCAATATTATATACTGTACAAGTACAAGCCTAATTGTTTTATGATGAAGCTCCACTTTATAATTAAAGATGTCGCAGAATACTACATTCATCCTCCATTCATTTGTTTCATTCATTTTTTCAATAATTCTATCATTCATTCATTCATTCATTCATTCATTCATTCATTCATTCATTCATTCATTCATTCATTCATTCATTCATTCAATCATTCATTCCCTCATTTATTCATTCATCTACCAGCATTCTACCCATCCATCAATTCAAAGCTTTAAAGAATTTGTTAAATCTAAAAAACAATAATGTGAAGTAAACAGAAGTATACATGCAGCCCTAGAGAGTATCAGTGGGAAATCATTAATTTATTTATTTTGGGGGTCATCCATGTATTCATTCATCAATCCATCCATTCATTCAATCATCTATTTATTCATTTCATTCATTCACTCACCCATCCATTCATTACTTCTTTCATGCATTCATTTACCCATCCATCCACTCATTAATACAGCATTTATCCACCCATCATGAGCAAACTACTTTATATCTGAATATAAAGTACCAGTACCTTAAATGTAAATTAAATTATGGAGGAATGTAAATCCAAATGTACACAGACTTGCCTCACCTTTTAGTCCCAGCTATAACCCCCAATAAGAAAGCATGTACTGTACACAAACATTGTTTACCTAACAGTTAACAGTTACCTATTGTCCTACTTCTATTATGGGCAGATAATCTGTTACCATAACTTGGGATTTGTTGAGTTGTTTACCAAAGAAATGATAAGGGATGGGGACAGTAATTACATGTACATGTATGTATCTAACTGCTAAGACTTTGAACATTCACTGTAATTTAGGTATCGGGGAAAACATTATGATATATATATCTTAGACATTTTACTGCTAAATGATTAATTGTGCACGAATAAGTGATCTGTTCTAGGGAATCAGAATTCAATAAATAAAAGTGGAAGAAGTTGTGGTACAGTTCTGAACTTCTGACACTCGCCTTGTAATCAGAGTGTGGTGTGATCAATCCCACCACAGCCATCGTCCTTTGGCAAGGCGCAATCAACACTTTGCCTAGCCTTTGCCATTCTCCACTATTAAGGTGTTAAATGGGTACCATGTAGGAAGTGAAAGCCTATGTAGTATGCCCAGTAACTGAGTCTTGGAACTTTTGTTGAAATGCTCCCAAGGGAGTGGAGAAAGTGCATGCATTGTGTGCAAGCATGCCAGGATACAATATGTAAACCACCGACTTTATCGTTATTAATAATTCCCCAGAACAGACATACATATATGCCTACCATGGTAATAATAATAATTCTATGGAAAAAATTTGTTATGAATTAAACCTTTGATCATTGAAAGATGGGACAACTTTTCCAGTCAGGAGTCTACATACATGTACATGTATAGTGCAATTCCATTATTGAATGTGATTCATACATTTTTGTAGGCAGGTGACGTGACCAGGCCAGGTGAGCAAGCTTTGTATTGTAATAATTTTGTACATTTATATTGTGCAATTTCTATTTGAATATACTCAACTGCGCATTACAATAATAAAAGAAATACTAAGATTTGGAAATCGTAACTGTTAGGGGGATGGCCACTTTATTTGTGCAAATGATTTAGGCACCTAAAACCCAGGATAACCAAGATTTTAATGTTAATCTTTATATGATCATTGTGCCCAAGTAATAAGATATCAATACTTGCTGCATCAAACTTTATCATTGATCCAATATTATTGACATTGCCATTGGCATAGCATGCTGCCCAAGATGCCAAGCCCGGCTTGGCCCAGCCCCAGGCGATATTTTTGCTGCTGCCACGCTTTTTTTTGTCCTTTTTGAGACACAGAAGAAGACGAAAGTTATCACAACACACTCACTTAGTTATACAGATCGAACTTCCACATTATTTTTTCATTCCTTCTTCTACGAAGTGCACGCATTAACTACAATTGAAGTCAACACTTCACTGCACATACCTTTGAAATGAATAGCGGCTGGTTAAAGTCCCTCCCACCGGCGAGTCGGAAGCCCCACGGCCCGCTGGGCCCGGGTATCCTTATGTTCACCCTCTGTGTCATTTTATTTCACGGGCTCTGGACTTGATCCCCCGATAAAGCACACCGAGAAGGATATCAAAAAGTAAAAATCCACAGAAAGATGTATATTATGGGCAATATCAGTTAGCAGGTAAAGAAATTCGGTGAAAGCAACGGAAAAGGTTACACACAACAGATACAGTTTTCGGCAATCAACGAATGCAGTGAATCCCAGCAATGCGAAATAGGAAGTGCATGCGTGCGATATGCGAACACGGGGGAGAATGCTCTATGCGACATTGACAAAGTATATTTTATTAATGATTTTGTTTCCACAAAAGTTACATAATGAATACTCATAATTTCATAGGTTGAAAATACGAAATCGATGAAATCGTAAAGCAATTTCATAAACGAAAGTTTTTATGTACACCTTTCATGGCAGATATACTTTTTTGTTTTATTTTGAATTGTCCGTACAAACTATAGTGGACTTCCCCCTGTTGAAATCGGAGACAACCGAGCTCCCTAGGTCAGTGATAAATTGTCGTAAAAGACATTGACTGCCAATGAAAGGTATACATAGTTTTCCAATTATTTTTGTTCTAAAAAAACTTATATTCGCAAGAAATACCAAAAATAGTCCTGTCATTCCCAACTTTCAAAGCCAGTAGCTGATCCAGGGGACGGGCTCCAGTCTGTGCACCCACCCCCTTGAGAGCCATTAAAATGATTGTAGTAGAAAATATCGGGCATATTTATACAGTTAGGCCCTTAGGGGGTGAAACTTTTTTTGTGTGCTTTGCTTTACTATCATTTTTTTTCTGGACGAAAACGTCCCTCCTCCCTTCAGGAAATTCCTGGATCTGCCCGGTTTAAAACTCTCCCAATGCATGTTGGGTTGAGAAATGTTTATAGATTTGGTCTTTGGATACTACACCCCTAACTGAGCACAATCAGACATTTAATTTATTTTGAATCAATTTCGTAGGATAGATCAAATGGCAGAAATGTTTTAATTCTATACGAATTTTTTTAAAACCATGAACAGGATGAGTACCTTACTAAGCAATAATTGATGCGAGCGCGAAGCGCGAGCCCAAAATTTTGTGATTTTCTAACCTAAAATGCATTATGTTTTATTTCAAAAGGGTATTCAATTTTGAAAAAAGGGCATTTCCAATTCTGAAGAAAGGGCATTGTCTGCATGGGGGTGCAAGTGTCCCCCTGCCCCCCCCCCCCGGTTCCGCCGCCTCTGAAGCGAAAGAACAGTAGTTGTTATATTCACTAGGTAACTGGATCACTGGAATACTAGTAGTTGGCCTATTCCATATATAGATAGTCTAATACCAATTTGGTCTATTTCAATTCATTTCAATATATTATTATCATTTAACTGTCAATAATCTTTTTTTCTTTAGATCAAAACGGCCCTTCAATATCCTGAAGTTTTTTTCCACATAAGGCAAAGAGTACACAACGGATACATAACGTTTTCCAACGGATGGCAAGATTTTTTTCCGTTTTACATCCTCTCTGCGTCCGTAAGTGCAGTGGGACCAAGACAGCCTTTAAACTTTTGAAAAGTAATTCGCGAAAAATGATTTGCGCAGAACTCGAAAACTAGTTGTATGAATAAAAGTAGACGTTTATCATGAAGAACACAATTTTTGGACTTTAGCTAGGAAGATTTATTTGAAGATACCTTTTATCTTTTTAACTTGTTTCTTTGCCCAAACACTTCATAGAGCGTCATTGCACCCCCTCCCCACACACCGATGCCATCGAAGTGATATTTACTTTACACGGAGCATGAAATGGCTTAGGCTTGATTTTCCTTCTGTTAAAGCTTGCTAAAATTGTGGAGAAACAAGTATTAAATGAAATATGAAATTTAAACCCACTTTAATTATAAAAACTTAGTGAAAAAATGCTGGAGATGTAACTTTTGTTTACATTCAGATATGTCCTTATAAAGATACAGCTGACACAAAAAAGGATAAGTTTGTGCTTACCTATAGGGTTAAAATGTTTATTTGGGTGGCAAAGTTGCTACAAAATGTTTAAATGTACCTGTTTTATTTCAATATGCTAAAAAATAACCAACTAAAAATGCAAAAGAAATGTATAAGAAATGTAACCCGCGGTCGGTTTGTTTTTCTCTTTTTTTCTCCCTTGACAGAGCGTGAAAATGAGTATTTCTGCGAGAAGATGAACAGTGCTCACGCAAGTGTAACGTTCAAAATTTTGACTTTCATTATTTTGATATATGAGACCCAATCTCAAGAAAATATGTGAAAAAAACTATCCCCATGTTGTATATTTTTCATTTTCCAGGACTTTTTCAAAGTGTAAACTTTTTTAGACTATATAGAGATAGATCTGGTATTTTGTATCTCTATGTCCCGTATTCTGAACTCGGGGTTAATTTATACTCTGGGTTAAAGTTGTGATTTGACTAGGGATAGCCAGTGGTGATATAAATCTTTAACAGTAGAGGTTCAATGTATCAGCTCATTTGACTCTCACTGTAGGTCCTATACAATAAGAATGAAGATACATGTCTTCACCACTAAATGATTGGGGAAGATCACAGTGCACTTAAGATCGTAAATAAAATTGCGACATTTTTAGCCTCCCATAATTTTAGCACGGAGTTAGAACATGGTCTAAGTTAAACCTGAGTTCAGAATACTGGTCTATGTCTTCTTGCTACCCCGCCCCATTGAATTTACCTTACGAATTTAATAGCAGACGACACAACAGCCAGCGTACGAATTTTCGCAATTCTAGGCGGGCAGGTGCATTGAACAGATATGGTGAACCGCAACAGTCATTAGTCACTGGTGGCTAGTATACTGTGACTCAGACATACGATAAATGAATTGAACTTTCGATTTGTTATATTTACTTTGTACTTCAGTGCAGATTGTGAATACTTTTAGTATAGAGATATCATTCATTAAATGTTTGGTGAAACAAAAATTGTCCGATGACATCAGGCCTGAAGGGCCTGCTATTACCTGATTTTCCAAAAGGTAATTTATTCTCTCTTTTTTCTTTTCTTTCTTTCTATTTTTCTTTCTTCCTTCCTTCCTTTCCTTCTGCATTTCCTTATTTCTTATTTTCTTCCTCAATTTCCCTTTTTTCAATGAGGGACTTTAATCGAAGGGTTGATTGGAATAACAAATCTTAATAATGGGCATACAAATCTTACAAAATCAAATTTAGAAAAATAGAAAATACAAATAATACCGTCGTTCATAATTATTCTGTTGATCAACAGCGTGTCATGCCGGGGTAAAAAATTATACAAAATGGAAAAAGGGCAAGTTAGACCAGATGGTTATCGGTATAGTAGTAGGATTAAACCAAGTTGGATAAGACTTAAAGGGATGATCCGGGCTGAAAATATTTATATCTTAATACATAGAGTAGAATTCACTGAGCAAAATGCCGAAAATTTCATCAAAATCGGATAACAAATAATAAAGTTATTTAAGTTTAAAATTAAGCAATATTTTATGAAAACATTCGTCATGAATATTCATTAGATGTCACATCACCACTTTCCGCTTTCTTATTTTATTACACAAAATCATTTTTTTTTTCTCATTATTTCATACTTGTGTGAATAATATGTCTCCCTTATAATGAAATAAGTTGCAACAATAAATATCTAATGCACTAAAACAGTTGTCAATCCAATTTTTCTAGTTCTTGGAGGAAAAAAATTGAATAAACTTAATTTCATATAATAAAATACAAAAGAAAAAGTGGGGGATGTGACATCATCAGCCCACCTAATGAATATTAATGACGACTGTTTTCACAAAATATTGCTAAAATTTAAAATTCAATAACTTTGTTATTTGTTATCCGATTTTGATGAAATTTTCGGCATTTTGCTTAGTGAATTCTACTCTATTTATTAAGCTAAAAAACCTTTAACCCGGACCATCCCTTTAAAGTAAGTAGAGCATATAAATATTTGTCTAAATTGCAGAGATTTAAAATACTGAATCCAGGTGGACTATAGTTCGGGACTAATCGATTTTGGGATTGAAGTTTAATCCCAAAGATTAATTTTTTATATCTAAAAGGATTCAAATTCAAATCCCTTGCAATGAGATTTAACAAAATATTACAAAGTAAATCCCAAATTCGATTGGTCCCTATATAACTACAATCCAGGATTTATTTTAAGTCCAATGCAATTTAGAGTGTATGCCAAAGACTTTGCAATCACTCTAAAAATAGAAACATTCATAGGTGCATGGACAATGCACAATATTTTTCATCCATGATAATTCATTTATTCTGGTGATGTCAAAATCGTTGATTGACATAGGTTTCTCGAAGCAGAATAATACCGTATGGAAAATGAAAAGAGGCAAAGGTTTAATCTCGACATTTTAGAGAGCACCCACAAAAGCAAAATTACAACAGTTAACACAAATACAATCGACAATTTTACATTTTCAATGTTTAAGTCTCACCATGATAAATACTACAGAAAAATATAGACATCGCTTAAACACACACACACATATATTTATCTATACTATTAACTAGAACTATACATTATAAGAAATGCATTCTTTTAAGATTTACAGTTAGCCAGGTTTCACGTTAGCGGAGTAGAACCTGAATTTAAATTCCACTTTTAAACAAATAATTTCAACCACTCCTTTGTCTTCATGGCTTTCGCTGGGATTGCATTGAATAAACAATGATCTTATAAGCGATTCACAATTAAATGTATTCCAATTCTCAAGGTAAAATAATTATTTTTTAATGATAAATGCGTTATCTATTCATAACTATCTTACAACACTCCGAACAGAGATTTGAATGGATGATGAAAACATGAAATGATAAAATATGTCCAGGATAATATGAATTTAATCAACAAATAAAGCCAAACGCCTGCGTAACGAATCACAAAACAGCAAACCAGCAAAATAAAATGAGGTGATAATATTTCAATTTCATTTCATTTGAAAAACATAATAATGAAGTTGTTCGAGCGCAAGGTAAAAGTATAGTCATGAATATGATTATGTACACTTTGAAACAAATCAAATCTAGGTATTTGATCGACTGAAATATAGCTTGTGTGGATTGGAAATCGTTACAAAATACATTTTGGTTCAAAATTAGGAGATATGATATTTCATATTTTAGTATTCAGTAACAATTGTGATAATAGTACATAAATAGGAGAAAAGGTCAATTTATCTATAAGGCACGTGAGATGAGGTTTTGTATTCCCGAGTTTTCCTATTAGTTTGAGCATAAACATGATAAAGCAATCGCTAAGAATACCCCACTATCAAAATCAAACACCTAATAACTTGATGATTATCATTATCAACAACAACAACAATGAAATCGAATATTTACTATTCTTTAACAAAGCTATAGTCCTCTATTGCACAACTACATCTTCACAACAGAGAAGGATGTTACATTCGTTTAAATAATTCCTATATGCAAGAGTGATACAATGATGATAATTATTTATGTTTATGACCCAAATTAACCAATCTCTTTTTTACGTATAGGGAGGAAAAATATGAAGACGAAGAGATAGATAAAACAAGACAAACACTATAAAATTGAAATGATGTTTATAAATACAAGCCTAATTTTCATCTTTATTGATTGTTTAGGTTGACAACAGGCTGAAGTTTTGCCCAGGATCGCTATCTAAAACAGTTATTTTAAAAAAGTATCGCTTGAAAAAGTTATTTTTCATTGAGTAAATTGTAAAGATATTTGAATGGTTATTTCGGTCATTATAATTTCGTTTTACGTTGGCTGATCGATGACGTTACTGTAGTCATGTGAAGAAGCAAGCTTATAATCATACCAATCATTTTAAAAAGATGGAGATGCAAGCTTATAATCATACCAATCATTTTAAAAAGATGACCCCACCCCCCCCCCCCCCGTCCCGCCTCAGCGTGTAACACAACAAACAAAAGTGACCTACACGGGCTAGAGCTTGTTTCCATGCAAAGTTTCGAAATCAAAACCCTCTTGAGAAAGAGCGGTAAGTTTACACCACAAACTCCAAAATAACTGAGTAAAGGCAAAGTAAGATCTTAATTAAGGAAGGCGACATCAATGGAGACCGGGGGGGGGGGGGGACACGTTCCCCTAATGATTTTGATTAGGAATCATCCTACCAGAAATATGATATTTTTTCCGAATAAAAAATGGCATGATATTGATGGAAAAAAAAATGCTTGGCTGCTCCCCCGCATGCGTACGAGTAACATTGAAATCGTATTTTTGGAGAATGATTACCCCAAAATCCCCTTCACAATATTTTAAGCCATGTCCAGGTTTAAAATGCTAAATTTCCATCTTTAATAATGGCAAATTTTTACGGATGTTCCATCCGCTCCCTCCCCGTACACGAAATAGGGGTCCAATGAACCTTAAAATATTATTTCGGGTGTCGTCACGAACCCTGATTGGCAAAAACGCTGCTTCTGAACATCGAGATAATACAAACGCGGGGAATCTTTTATTACTGATAATAGTATTCAAGAAAATAATGCACTTTTATACAGTTGAAGTTACAAGTCTTCAATCATAGCCTCTTCTTCAGCCGTCAACTGTTGTAGCATTTTGAAAGATCTGGATTGTGTACCACGTGGCGTTCCGTCGTAGGGCTCGTAGTCGTCTATTGGGCGTGGTCGGTGGGTGTACTCTGATGACTCCTGGGATTTGCTGGCCATTTGCATCTCCTCCAAGGCTGCAAATAAAACAACAAAAATAATATTAAACTTGAGATAGGTCGGCTGCAATTACATTGATATACAATTAAAACAAGAAAAAACAAACAAATAAACGAACACACCCGATGATAGTTATTGTTATAGACCTACTCATTTCAAAACGGCTGTTGGTTACCTCGTAATAAAAAAAAGAACATGATTGAAGGAAAATGATGATGAAGAACAAATGACCAATGACCATGTTTGATGGGGGTAAAGCTATATATGTTCTTGTTTTTTTCATGCTGTCCGACAAAACCACGTCTTGCCCATAGCATTGTGATTTTGAAACACGTCGTCCCTAATACTACACCCATTCAAAATATTAAAACCATAAAATTACTGTTTATGTTAAATCTTTCAAGGTGAAGGCAAATTTTAAGTGCTAAAAAAAGTAAAGTCTGGAATATCTAATCCGAAATTCTCTGAAAAAGTTAGATATTTTCTGCAATCGGAGGGTTTAACCTTGTGCACACAACCCAATCCGTTATGATCCGATTTAAAAAAAATCGTAATACCATGATATGAATATTCACACTTCTATAAAATTTTAATGAGCGACGTTGAGTGATAAGTCTATTTCGAGTCCCTGTATAAATAAAAGCAAATTCAATTAGAAGCCAAACTGGACTTTACTCAAATAACAAGGTTAACTGTAAAGCAGAACTTTGATTTCAAATGATTCCGGTCGTTATCGGATCGAATAGTGTGTGGTGGGGTTTAGTGATACTGATTGGTCAATAACTGAGGTCACGTGATATTACGCTACGCGGAGGCGCCATGCACATACGCAAGCCACATTCTTTCTACAAAAGTGTAGGAACAAAGTATGTTTGATAAAACTTTAGTATGACATCAGCAAAATAATACATCAGCGTATTATTGAAGTTGAAATCAAGTATATTAAATAGGGTTATTAAGTTGAGACAAGATTTTAAGAGTGTACACCTTTAGTGAAATTGTCCCAAGGAAAGTTATTAATAATCAATCACGTATTGTCTCGCGTTTTTTCAAAAGCATTTCAGTCTGTTTGCGACTATAAATGAAAATTTAATTTAATAAAAAAATAGCACTTAATAGTTAATACATTGTAGTAGCTTTATTGCTAATTCTTCCCAACGCACGCATTATACATCAAGAGAGACAGAATATACAAAACAACAATTTTAACATAAAGTAGAAAATATTAGAGAAAAGGGGGAAAATGGAAGAATCAAAATCAAAAGGTGTGCTAATTAGGTAATAACAAAGTTAATAGTATTAGAAATATTAAAGAAAATCTCAAGAGAATGGAAAACCAAATTCACATCAACAGAATTTCCCGATATTTGAATTAAAAGTAGAATTGGAATATCGTTGATACCTCACGTCTATTGCGTGGCGTAAAAAGTAAATATATTTGATGGGCACAACATGGCGTCTGTGAGGAAATTTCTTCAAAAGTCCCAAGCAAGCGAAGGAAGCAAAAAAAAAATGTTGACTTAAAAAATGAAACTAATTTATAACAGATTTTGACATAATAATTCAGTAAATAACATTATATTTCTTTTCCTTTTCCTTTCCTTAATTTTCCTTTTTTCTTTCTCTTTTTTTTTTCTTGGTCGTGGAACATTTTTTTTTCGGGGGGGGGGGGTTCATCGCCCTCAAGCCCCCCCCCCCATCTGTACGCCAGTGCGTCTGTTACCATTTTTTTTCAAGAGCATCTCGCTTTGTTTTATTTTAGTAATGTAATATATAATACATAATTAATGTATTATGAGAACCTCATTATTAACAATTCTTTAAATTAGTCATATCGTTAAGAATGGTATCAAAATTATTAACCAAAATCAAGACCCCGGTCGTTGAAAAAACACTATACAAACTTTTAATTTGGGTATTATTTATCTCTAACAAAGACATATAAGCAGACACATCAGAAGGAGAAAATGTGAGTAACAAAAGGTTGTAAGAGGTACAAAGGGAGAAAAGTGTTATGGGGTACACATGTTTTATCTTCATATTAAAAACCTTTGAACATCTTGATTTAGGTAACCATTCAAAAATGTTGGCCCATCTTCAATTTGGTTGGCATGCCCGTTGCATGAAAAGCACCACCTTAATACTCTATCAAACGTCTTTATTTGCGCATAAAAATGTTATGTATTTTATCCACATTGGAATGAACCGACAAGAGATTTTTTTTCTTCAAATTATCACATTAACTCTTGGAATATCACCAAATATAAATATTTTCTTTGCTGGATTCATCATGTTACCCTATAAACGTCACAGGCTGAAAAAAATAAAAATCGTTGTACGTTGCACTGTTTTTTTAAATGTACGCTGCCATTTCTTACAAAAGGTAGCGCTATTCATTGACGCAGTCTTCCGTAAAAAACATATATATTCTCCGATGCGACGTTACCATGTTCACGAGACTGAGCTGTTTGGCGGTTATATCTTTAACCGTTGACCACCCTTAAGAATGACGTCACTTTGACACTTTCCGTCAATCGCGCGTCGATGATTAGGGCGATCGGAGGTGCGCTTGCGTCAACACGAAATCAAAGTACCTTATAACGCCTCTTGCGTGCAACGGGCATTGGGATGAAAATACAAACCGTGCTCAATGCACAAAAAGTCAATGTTATATGAAGACAAGCAATGATTATACCATGGTTGTGATTCTTTTAAAGCATGTAGGGGTCATATTCTTCGTCGTAGCATTGTTCTGGGTGAATGAGTGAAAGATGAAAATAATGCAATGACTGACAGTTAATACATCTAAAAGCTTTGAAGTACCATTCTACTTGATGAGATGGCGGAAGAATTTATCTCGTCAAGTCGACTTAACTCATTGATTATAAATATGTCGACTTTTAACCTTATACGTTGACATGGCGAAATAAAGTATCATATTTAAAAAAATCGCCATGGCAACTTGTTAAGATACTTCATATCACCTTGTCGACTTAAACATTCATTTAGTCGACATGATGATGATATTAAGTTGACTTGATAAGGTCAAGTTTTTTGTATCTCGTCAAGTTTTAATGCACTTAAAGCTTTCTTAGATGGTGATTGGCCACGGCAGAAAAATAAAGAAAATCAAATAAAGTGATGAAAGTATTACAAATTAGACACACATAAGCATAGATGGGGTATGTTTTTGCAGGAAAATAAGTTCTTTAATGTAAAATATAGTTGCATAAGAGTCAGGTTAATATGCCATGCGTGATTTGTTCCATGAAATAATATTTTATGGGAAGCCAAGCTGATTAATTTTCTACAGAAGCTTTAAAGAGCTATCTAATTGACGAGATGTATTGCCACAGGCGTCTTAATAATGTTAAAATGTCGATTTTTTTTTTTTTTTATAAAAAAAATAAATACTGGATAGAGCAAAAGAAATTGCTCCTTTAAGGCCACCGGGAACACGTAAAAGTACTCCAAAATGTCAAAGTTCCACATTTTTTCTTTCTCTTGCATGTCCTGGAGTACTTTTCCTGTAGCTTCCTGTCTGGCTCCGCGGCATCCCCTTGTCAACTAAAAAAAATCTGAAAATGTTTTAAAACCCCTGCGAAACAGAGAATTTTTCAGTCTACGATATGTCGTCGTAGCGAGATACGTAATAGATAGCTATCACGTAACTCCCAATAACGACGTATAACTTTTCATAAGTCGACTTGGCCAGATAGTGTATCTCGCCATCTCGACATGCTAACGCAATAAAGTCGACATGGCAAGATAAAGTAGATGGAGGTACTTTGAAGCTTCCGTAATTTTAAACTACACACGCAAAACAAGAAAGAAAATCAATGTCGAGCATTTAGATTGACAAGAAAATGAACCAAAAGAAAAAGGTACCACAGGGTGTTTCGATTTCGGAATATCGTTGTCACCGCTCAATAATAATAATAATAATAATAAAACATCGGGTTACTTTCATTGGATTCCATCATTATCTTCCTTGCGTTCTCTGCCGAAAGTTAAAGGATTTTCGATCAAACCATGTCAATCGGAAATCAATTTCTGAAATCTCCTGAGGGGGGGGGGGGGGGGTTCATGAAAAGATTTGTCGGACGTTTATCCGACAGTTACCATAGTAATAGCGCTTCTAAGCCAATCAAAATCAAGGAAAGTTGTCAGATGTGACAATATTGTTCGACCAATATGTTGATAAAACGCTGTACAGCAGGAAGGCTATTCCACAAAATGGGGCATGTATGAGCAAATGTTATGATAAAATGTGTTTGGGGAAAATGAATCTGATTGTACCTCTGGCTTCTTCTTCTTGTGTCATCTCCTCAAGCATACGGAACGACCTTGATTTGGGACTTGGGTTCGGCGCAAACGCCCTCTGCGGCTTCTGCTGGGAAGGTGGGGGCCCACGCTGGGCTTTGGGACGGTTGACGATTGGTGGTGGGCGCCTTGGAGGTGCGTATGACTGGGCCCTCGGGGCCTGGCCCGAATACACCTGGGCCATGGGTTTGGGTCTTGAGTACGCGGGTTCATGGGCTGAGGAACCGAAAGGTGTTGGGCTGGACCCGAAGCCTTGTCTCTGCTGTCCCCCGTAGCTTTGTCCTCCGAAGCCTGGTGACATAGGCGACATAGGGGACATGGGGGACATTGGTGACATCGGAGAAGCCGCAGGAAACCTGTCAATAAAATCAATAACAATGAAGGAAATCGGGTAAAAATCTCTAACAAATTCGATAAACTACTCCCAAATCATATTCTTCTTAAAAAGATTTATCAATGAATATTCATGAAGGATGAATAACAAGCGACTTATACGCCAAAACTTGTCCTTGAGGTGGATTATAAACAAAAGACCCATTTCATGACAGTTCCTCTTGCAGTAAACGATGCCAACACGAATTTTTACCATTGACACGTTTCTTTACATTATATTTTCAAATCCTTTATATTTAGTTTGTTGCAAATATCAGGAAATAATTCGCATGAACAATGAATCAAATCTGGATTATTCACATGACTTTTTCGACTTTTTGACAGTGTGCTCTGCAAAACGATTTTTGTTGCTCAAATAACTCTTAATAAATCCAACAATATGGTTGCAGGCAGATCATGTGCTGTACGTGCGGCGTGCTTAATATCACGACACAGTCATACTTACGAAACCAACTCCTAACCGACCTATGGTATGCCATTGATAAAAAAACATAATAGCTTCTGTCGGTCTGGAGAAAGTTTCTCCCGTGTGACTGTAGATAGCTTGATATAAGGAACGATACTGTACTTGGTGGCACCGGCATCGATTCCCATTCCTTCGACTTGGCCCTTGAAGGCATCGGCGATGTTATCTGCAGAATAGAGACCCACAGGGGAGTTGAACTGCTTGTGGACGACTTGAGGACCGGCTGGTGGAAGAACTTCAGGTTCCATGCGTCGGACCTAAAACACCAAACAGAAAAGATGAAAAAGTAATTAGTTCTCAAGGCAACAAAATAAGGCTCGAATTTCCGTTTCTATAGTGGTTTATGCAACAATAGCTACAGAAAGGGGATTCCCAAGTGGCTGATAGTTCTGCAGGACTTCAGGCTCCAGAAACTCCGACAAATCATGATGCCCTTATTTTCATAAACAGTCAACGAGTCCAATTGCCAAGACCACTATTTCATTTGATTTATTTTTTTGAAATAAATTACACTTCTTGCATTCTCTTAGTTTTGTGATCTCTTTGTAATAAAATGCAAATCTTAAGAATTGCGCTGAACAAAGACATGTTCCAGGAACATACCTTAGTATTGTCGTCTTGAAGCACATGACCATCGTCAACCATGACTCAGTTACACCGATCAAACAGACTCCAAACCGTCCGATTGAATGTCACTGGTATTAACGTAATAGCTTTGATCGATTTGGAGTCGGTTGCACCAGTGTGACTGCTGCATTACTACGGCCATTACGCTGTTTTATATCGTGTAGTTGATATGCCTCAGTCATAAGGCAACACTACACTATCAGTTTTCCGTGGAGGCGTCACAAAGTGTATCATGATATTGACTTTGAGCTCCGTGAGGAGGCGGTGGTGCATGGGGGAATGGTTGGATATGTTTTCCCTCCGACTAGAAGACGGAAAAAGAATCGATGGAAACTCAGAAAACCTTATACACTCGGCAAAAAAGTTCTTGGACACTTATAAAAGTTAAAATATTCCATATAGATATTTGATTAAAGGCAATTTATTGTATGTCAACATGACCACACAATATTCCTCTTCCAGTATGACATGACATTTTCATGTGAACAATAATTTACCTTTAATCAAATATCTATATGGACTATTTTAACTTTTATAAGTGTCCAAGTACTTTTTTTGCAGAGTGTATAACAGTCAAGGAACAAAGGTACATTTGGCACCTTACAATTAGAGGGCTAAGGTACGGAATACATGAAGGGTTATAAGTTGCACCTACATGTGTTCAATGAATTGAAAGATGCAAAGTTGCACCAACATAGGTGTTCAATGACTTGACAGGTGCAAGGTTGCACATACATAGGTGTTGAGTGACCTGAAAGGTGCAAAGTTGCACCTGTAAAGTTGCTCAATGTCGTGAAATATTAGTTATAGTTATGAAAGGTGCATAGTTGCATCTCTCAAAGGTGCTCCCAGTGTGGTATTGGATGGATCGCACCTTTATAAAGGTGCAGGGTTGATTTTTTTCCCCAAAAGTGAAGGTAACTGCCGGGCTCCAGGCGCCGGAACGTTCCTTCATGGAGCGTCCCTCCGATCCTCAGAGCGTTCCGTTCCGGCGCCGCTGGCACAGCTTTTTGTCTGAATCAATCTTCTCCTCAGGTAATTCAATCCGTCCCCTAGCTCACCTACGTAATTCACATCGATGGCTAGCGGTACTGTCATGAAACGTCCTTGGGGCATATACCCTCCTCCACATATGAATATGACATTCGTGTTGTCATTTGTGGCTAGGAACCGAGTGGAATCAAGCTTTCCACCTTGCCTGGGCTATCCTTTCAGGCGTACTGATATTTTATTTATTGGTATTTGATAAATCGTTGAATAAACAATTCGCTTATCAAACACTCTCAGCCTGAAATCTTATTTTTGTCATTTTTGTAACATCAGAATTCTGATTTTTTTCCCTCTCTCTCTTGCTCCTCTCTGATTTGCCTTAAGTACGTATTCTGTCCCAGTGTCTTCAAACGATCTGAGAAGTCGAAGAGGAGAAGGAGAAGAAGAAGAAGAAGTAGTAGTAGTAGAAGAAGAAGAAGAAAAAAAAATAGTAGTAGTAGAAGAAGAAGAAGAAGAAGAAGAAGAAGAAGAAGAAGTAGTAGTAGTAGTAGTAGTAGAAGAAGAAGAAGAAGAAGAATAAGAAGAAGAGGAAGAAGAAACAGAAGAATGAGGAGGAGACGATGGAGGAGAAGAGGAGGAAAGAACTACTGTAAGAGATAAAAAAAGAATGATAGATAGAAGAAAAAAAAGAAAGGACGAATAAAAAGATGAAAGGAAAGAAAAATAATAATAATAAGAAGAAAATCGACGAAAAACAAAGAAGAAGTAGGATGAGGGGGAGGAGGGGAGCAAAAGAAGAAGAGAACAGGAGGAGGAGAAGATGATAACAAAGAAGGAGTCCGACACTCGATGTCCTACTTTGAACTGATCCCCTCAAATCTGACACTATACCCTTCTGATCCCTGCAGTCAACTGATACAAAATAACAACACTGCTGAAATAAGATAGAACGCACGTCTACCCTATCATATTAAGACTGCTGATCCACAGGGTATAGACTTGTGCAACTGCCTTCAGATAGTCTACTGCGCTGACCACGTGTGGCTATTACCAACGACGACCAGGTTAAAGAAGATGTGTCTTTTCAATGGAGCAACCTTTATCAAATTGAATATATATTCAGGTCCAGCCCCATAACATTGTGGGCCATGGTTATCTCTGCCTCGTAAAGTGTCATTCATTTCACTAAGCTGGCGTTGTGGCAGCGGTGGGATCAGGCTATGATGTAAACAAAAAATCACACGCCCACTCATAATTTTGCCTGGTAAACTGTCTTTTATTTCATTAGACTGGCGCTTGAAGATTGTTTTTCATAATTTTACCACCTATACTAATGAATAAATCTGCAAAGGATGGAATCATGATGATTTGAAAATAGTTTGGACATAATTGTATAATTGTAGGATTGTAGGATTTTTGTGTTGTGAGTGAGAGTGGTGTGCTTTATACGCTGTCTTTATCCAACATTTATAATTCGCAATCTTCCATTAAACACGCAGTGACGGGGCCAAAGGAGGAGGGAGGGGGCTCTCAATTAAAACCTTTATCGACCCCAGTTGGGCCCAATCCAGCTCCAAAATTACGATTTTGGGGTAAATGTTTCTTCTGGTCCGCCAACTTGCCACATGGTGACGCCACTGTTGGCATCTGGCTTTCTTTGTACTTAACCACCAAGTTTATTTTTAATGATTTCTCCTCCCCCAACACAAAAATGGGGAAAATGAATTAAAAAAGTCTTTCATCACTACGTATAATGACTGATGAACCCCCTAGTGATATATTTTTAGGGAAAGAGGGGGGTGGGGGGGGGGGGGGATCAGCCCCCAAACTCCTACCGATTTGCCAACGCTCGATATACTTACTGGAGGTGGGGCCGATGCGAAGGTCATTCCTACCTTCGATTGTGTCGGGGCGTCTACAAATCCTCCTCCTCTGAAATGTAAAAAATGAAGAAAGAAAAAGATGTGTACACCATCAATAATACAATAAGAAATGAAGATACATAAACAGGTTGAGAGAGAGAGAGAGAGACAGACAGACATACAGAAAAGAGAGAGAGGGAGAGAGACATGCAGATCGAGAGGTGGTCTATAACAATAAGGTCTTGATAGCATGCCTGGAGATTTATTGTGACGGAAGAGGAGGGGGACCCCTTTTCCCACTGGTTTCTGTACAAAATTACAAAATTCAAGGGGAACTGCCCCCACTTCAAGGAATCTTTACTTGTATGCTTTAGCTTTATCGCACAGTTACATACACCAGCATATACCTCAGTACTGTTACTAAAGACACCAAGTAAGCAGGCAAAGATGTAGATTGTATTATAAGATCTGATCATGTCCCAGAATAATATTGTCCCAAGTGTCTCAGTACGTCACTTCACCCATTATCATTGCCCCTCTTGCGTAACTGCGTGGTGATGTTTATAAAATTTCTGGTCGGGGGGGGGGGTGGGGGCTAGCACGTCCGCCCCTCCCCCGGGATCACCGCCCATTCCTGTTACCTTCTGACTCTAAGTTTGAGGTCCCCGGTGACTTCCTTAATGGCATCCTGGGCATCAAAGTGGGTCATACTTGAGGTAATATTACCGTTGATGGCGCACACCACATCCTTCTGTTGCAACCCTGCGTACGCTGCCTTTCCATTTGGTGTTGTCTGAAAGGTAAACAATATCAATACAGGAAATTAAATCACGGAGGAAGGCCGAGGCAGTTATGCAATTTTCAAGAGCCAGTTTTTATGGAGCATTTCTTTTTACTTGTATAATGGATTTACATCCATAAATTTCCAGTCTGCCAGTAGTACACAGTGGGTAGCATGATTGTGATCGCACTAATGAAAGAACTCATTGTGTCCTCACTTGCCTGTAAATTTTCATATTTCTTTACATCATGGTACATAATTTTTGAAAGTGGGGAGTATTCACCTTCCTTTTACAACGAAATTACGGCCACATCTGAATGATGCAGAACGAAACGCCGCAACGATAAAGACATTTTATTTACCTTAAGTCAACGATAAATGGGACAATAATGGCGTGTGAGGGTATTTTTGTATATTAACCTCTGACCTACCGCGAACCGCCATAGCGCGATCTCGATCTTAGGTAGATGTTGAACGATTACACGGTAAAAGAGGTAATCTAACACTTTACACTGCAGAATACCCAGTGTTATTACAACACCAACCCGGTATTTAGGAAAAAATTGTTGAAACAGCCCCAGCTTGGTCTTCGGCTAACATCACTTTTAAACATAATCACAGTGTAAACCATTGGTTTGATTCTAAACTGGTGCTGCATAACACTTAATTCTAAGGTGCTTTCCTCTAGTACAAATACTGGACAGGTGTTAGAATGTAACGCTTGTGTTTTCGCAGCGTATAAACACGTTTCTGAGATATTTCAAACACTTAAATACGTTCAATGTGAAATAATAACAACACTTTAAATTGTACTTAAATAATTGTACGTTATCTTTATATTGCATTTGGATGTAAAACAAAAACCCGGATGATTTAGAGAACTTTGTAAACACTTAAATTCTTACAATTAAACACATAATTCCGGGATATTGTTTTAATACACACACACTAAGAAACTATTGGTATATGAATATTTGGGAACATTTCATAAACAATTAAACACATAATCCCGGGATATTTTGTTAATACACATACAATTAAATACTATTGGTATGTGAATATTTTGAAACATTTCATAAACAATTAAATTAATAATGATAGTTTCAAGCTTGATGGTCCCTCTGGATACAATTAAAATTACGCGACTCTTGTATATAGGATTACGGCTTCATAGACATTCTGAATTCATTCATTTAATTCACACATTACTTTGGCGATAATCGAATTTTACATAACAGCAAAGTATACATCCTGATTATCCACGAATAAACACATACCACGTACCGAAATTGTATCAACATATTTGGGAGAAGACACCCTTTCAGGATATTTAACTAACTATGTGCCCGTGAGAACATGGAGAAGGAATGTCATTAAATTGTCAATTTTTTGTGGTGTAAAGTTTTTATTTTCAAACTCGCTTGGTGTGCACCTCTATCCCTTTGGAATGCGAGTCATGTAAACGAAACATAGAGATACCAATGCTCCCGCCACTTGACTGGTGGATAAACATATCTCAGTATCTCCTCTGTGTGCATCATAAATGAAGTGCTTGTGGAAGATGATCGCAAGATAGGATATTGTTTCAGTTGATGAACTGTCCTGCATATGTGGTTTGCATTATAGACTGGTATAGACGGCTATACATATTTTTCTCTTATACACTACCAGTTCATATTCACAAATGTACAAATACATCTCTCTAATATATTTCACTATTTTCATTAATAAAAGCAGGGTTTAGTTGGTTAATATAGGAGATTTGGGTTTACCTTTGGGCATGCTTAGTGTTGTGTTTTTATATTATCTTTACTAAAGTACAAAGATTTATATCAACCTTGAGTGGTGATAATTAAACATGTATATAGTAAGAAATCCTTACGCAAATGTTATTATCATCATTAAAATGATAATTTATATTGATATCATGATAATCACCATTTTATCATGTTCGTTGTTAATATTATCATTATTCTATTCTGTCCTTGTTCTTCTTCATCATCATCTTTTTCTTCTTTGTTATCATTAGGACTAAAAGGAGTAGTATAGTAGCAGTGATAATAGTAGCAGCAGTAGTAGTATTAAGAGTAGAACTAATAGTAATAGTAGTAGTAGTAGTAGTAGGAGAAGTAGTTGTAGTAGTAGTAGTAGCAGCAGTAGTAGTAGTATTAAGAGTAGAACTAATAGTAGTAGTAGTAGTAACAGTAGTAGTAGGAGAAGTAGTTGTTGTAGTAGTAGTAGTAGTAGTAGTAGTAGTAGGAGAAGTAGTTGTTGTAGTAGTAGTAGTAGTAGTAGTAGTAGTAGTAGTAGTAGTAGTAGTAGTATCAGCAGTAGTAGTAGTATTAAGAGTAGAACTAATAGTAGTAGTAATAGTAGTAGTAGTAGTAGTAGTAGTAGTAGTAGTAGTAGTAGTAGCAGCAGTAGTAGTAGTATTAAGAGTAGAACTAATAGTAGTAGTAGTAGTAACAGTAGTAGTAGGAGAAGTAGTTGTTGTAGTAGTAGTAGTAGTAGTAGTAGTAGTAGTAGGAGAAGTAGTAGTAGCAGCAGCAGTAGTAGTAGTAGTAGTAGTAGTAGTAGTAGTAGTAGCAGTAGTAGTAGTAGTAGTAGTACTAGTAGTGGCAGTACTAGCAGATGTATAGTAATATCAGAAATACAACTGTTATCATTATCGTCATGATTAACACCTTCATCATCATTTTCGTTGATATCATTGTTATTATTATTATTATTATTATTATTATAATTATTATCGTTATTATTATTATAATTATTATCGTTATCATTATTATTATTATAATGATTATCATCATTATGATGATCATTTCTAATAACATCTTTATAATCATTGATATCATCATCATTAAGATATATTACACCAAGCGTGGTGTATATAGACCTACCTTCAATTTAACGAACTTGATATAGGTCTAATGGGTTTACCTCATGCGGTGGTGATGTTGTTTTGTGTCTCTCTTTGTACCTGTGTGCCTTGAGCATTTTTCATTACAATGGATTTGGCGCCATAGAAATCACATGATAATGATTACTATTATTATTATCATCATCATCACTATCATCATTATTATTATTATTATTATCATTATAGGTATTATTATTATTATTACCATTATTATTATTATCATTGTTATCATTACCATTATAATAATTATTACCATTATCATTATTATTATTATTATTATTATTATTATTATTATTATATAATCTGAGAATAAGAACAACTACTAGTTGAAAGGTGAATATAACTCCCCAACATATTGTGCCGTTTAAAAGAAGTTATAATTGGACTCAATCTAATTTTATGTTCATATATCTGAGATTTAGAGAAATTAACTGCGTGTGTACCAAGTGAATACAATCTGATGCTGTGAGATGCTAAAAAAACCCTCTTCCATTTCGCTAACAAATCGTAAAACAAGAGTTGAAAAACTATAGTTTAACATATAGATTTGGAACGATATGCCATCAAAGTCGGAAATACGACAAGGACAGAATAATGATACACGAGCTCCTTTTATACCAAACACGCGGAACGAATGTTTGAGACTTGTTGTTTAATCAGAGCGTGATTTACAAGCTTATCCACAAACATTCCAAATACCCATTTGTTTGCCCTGCTCTCACGTTAACAGAACTATTACGGTACTTAAATCTAAAGACAAATGTGAAGTATCTAAGATTATGTGTATTTTGTGATACTACGATCACACTCAACACGTTTAAAGGGAAATATCTCTATTTATAGGAAAGAGGATTTTCATATTCTAAATTAATTAATTCATTCATTTATTAATCTTTTTCTAAATAGAAATCGTAGGTATAAAATCATGCATATTTTTAAAATTATGATGACACTCGACCCTCTTAAAGGAAATGATCTTTACTTTATCAGAAAAACTATTTTAAGGATAATTCAGCAGTATTTAGCACTAACTTAAAGCAAGTCGGTCCTTCAAAAAATAGAAGAAAAAGAAAGACTGAAGTATAGTGTCTTTATCTCAATATGTATAGTAATACATCTCTTGTATATTATCACTTTGTTTAGTTTTTTATGTTGGTGAGATAATGTTTCTAATTATAGTGCCGTAATATTTTTTTTCTATTTATCCTCAATTAAGGTAATTTATTTTCCATGAAAATGTCAAAATATACAAGTTTTTACATCTAAAAAATGTATAATATATCGCACAACAATGTTTTACAGAAAAAAATACAATAAAAATCAAGTATTCGTTCACTTGAAAAAATAACGCATCTTCTGCAATAAGATAGTGCCATAAGACATGTAAGATGCTCCTTGCCATTTTGATTGTCACTTATACTTTCTTTACCATAATTATTATTTTTATGGGAACTGCGCTTGTATAGGGCATCTCGGCTTTACTTGAGCAGTTCCCCCTATTTCCTTAACACCTTTACTTTTGCTTGTAAATAATTTCTTATAAATGCAAATAAAAAATAAACATAAAAGATTGTTAACTATATTACATATATTTGCCTAAAACACGAGGATGAGAGATCTAAAGAAAAAGAAAAGAAACTAGAACTAGCAACTGGACAGAGAGAGAGAGAGAGAGAGTGTGTGTGTGTGTGTGTGTGCGTGTGCGGATGGGCGATTAATACTCTGAAGTCAAAATGAATGACTGAAAGAAAGAAAGCCAGAAAGAAAGAAAGGAGGAAGGAAAGAAAGAGGGGAGAGAGAGCGCATGCGAGTGGGGGTAATACTTTGAAGTCATAGAGAATGACTAAAAAAAAATCTTTCTTTCTTTCTTTGCAATGAAAGTAGGAGAGACATAATATGAAAGGGGGAGGGGGTTATGAAGGCAAAAAAGTATATAATAATCCAATTAGAATAAAGAAAAATGTCCTTTAAAAAGAGGAATGACAATGAGTGAAAAATTAGAAGCCAGGTTCTGGGGCAATGATTGAAGAATGCATTTTAAGAAGTAGTATATAATGAAATATCTTATTATAAAAATAAAAAATTATATATGGCTAAAATTTAAACATTAAGAACTTCCAGTAAAATTCGGATTGCTTTCTATTAAATTCATGGAAGGCAACGCCTAATATCGGCCTAAGTGAGAAGTATATTTCTTCATCATCAGTGGATTTTGAATGTAGGTATTAGTAGCAGAAGGAATATATATTTCATTAATAGCTTTTGTATGTCATGTACCTTTTTATAGTAAGATATAAAAAAATATATAAAACTTTGGCTATTAAGTGTCAATCAATAGGCGTATCATGGATCAGGAATGAATATTTAATATGATATATATCAAGATGGGATATACTTAAAAATTAAAAGGCATGTGGAGCTTATTAATGCTTCAGAAAGAGGCCTACCAACGGTAAGAAAGTAACACGGATCTGCCATGGCAGCCATTTTGGATCGCATCTTTTCCGGGGGTGCCTCTCTTAAAGGTATCAGCGTCGTTGAGAAAATGCCACACGAATATATCACGCACGCCACGGAATACTTGTCGCCAGTACTATGAAAATAGAGCAGTCACCCCCGCATGACACAGCATTTCGTTAAAACAATGACAGGGTAAATTACTGTCCCGTTGTCTATATAAGCGAGATGGGTATTTTAAACGAATAGTTATAATATTTGATACAAAATGGAGAAATAAACTCACCTTTGATATGTGCACTGGTGTATTAAAATCCTTGCCGCCAGCTAGCCGAAACCCCCATGGGGCAGGCCTGGGGAGGGTAAAATCTATTATTTCGCTCATGATTTTTAGGCTAAGTTTTCCTAACTTCTGACAGACTTCCCCTCCGACTGCAGCTGTGCTAGGGCAAAGGCTAACCGTGGCACACGCTTACACAGCGCAATGCATGCAGCCTATAGGCCGTGGCGTTACTGCTAGCTAGACTAGATATTAAAACACTGTGTAATATGTGTGTGTACATTGGTGTATGTTGGATTGTGTGTGAGGTACATTGTGGGTGTGTGTTTTGGGTGATGGATGGTATAAACTTTGATCGATACCAGTAATTGGAGGAAAAAGGTGGGGCCAGTATCGGTAGACTGGTATCTGGATGCCAGCGATAGGAATATATAGGCCCAGTGCATCAAAAGACCAATTATTATTTATCTCGTCCTCCTATTTCTCCTCCTTTTCCTGCTGTGGGTTTTGTTCTTATCCTTCCTTTTCCTGTTCTTCTTCCTTATTCTTCTTCTCCTTCTAATCTACTACACTTCCTCCCCCTCTTTTTATGATCACGTTTTTTCGTCTTCTTCTTCTTCATCATCATCTTCTTCTCCTCCTCCTCCTTCTTCTTCCTCCTCTTCTTCTTCTTCTCCTCTTTCATCTTCTTTTCTTCTCCTCTTCTTCTTCCTCCCTTTCCCTTCTCCCTGTATCCCATTCATTGTGTTCTTCAAGTTTCTTTCACGAATATTATTTGCATCATCACCAAATAAGAGTCTAATTCTCCTTTCGATTAATAACTGAACATTTCTGTTTATGAAAGATTCTAAGAGAAACCTTACCTTAGTAAATTGTGAAAACACAAACCATTCAAATTTGCAAAGAACTCGGGGTCATTCGAACATTCTCGACGGATTCATCCACTTTTATGAATAGATGCAAAACAAATTACGCAGAATCTGTCCATGAATCACAAAGAACACAATTTGTAGAAGAAATATTCAGCTAGAATGAATAAAGAATATAAACAATTGTCATGGAGAAGGGGGGATACAAGTCTCAAAACACTAATGATGTAAACAAGATTAAGCATTACAAAATGAAGAAGAAATTTTTTGAACGGACTTTGTGAAAATAAAAATAGCGAGATAAAGGGAATTTGAACAAAATGATAATCTTCAAAGCAACACATTTTATCGATGACCTTATTTCAAGAGTTTCCTTATTGTAAAATTAGAATACTGTATAATTCAAACAAAAAATACAAAATAATAAGCGTGTGATTTCCTTGATTCTCATTTGCATATCAAAATAGGCATAATTTTTTTTTATGTCATAGCTTTCTTTCATTACATCCACTTTTTGATAAAATTTTCAGAGTCATGCTCGTAAGAAATCTGCCTTTTATTTAACTTTCTGTTGGGGTAGACATGGACTTTAAAGGAACAATGAACTCTATCTTGATATCGCCGATACTTTCTTTCCTGGCATCACCAAACGATACCATCGATCACTCTTTGCTCTGATCGTCTGTACTGAACCGTACAATGAGCATCTCTAATCTAGGTCTCCAACATCTACCGGGGGTTTTGACCATAAATGAATGTCATGAATTCGTGGTATGCGGGCTCCGTGCGCTCGCTTGCAAGGAGGTGTTCACACGGCGGTTTACCATGGGTTTAATTCGACTTAAAAAAAAACCAATATTCTTGAACCTATCGTATGGAATAAGTGCGTCTGTGTAAAGATACATTTTTGTATGTCAAAGATTAATTTAAGAATTTAGATACGGTTGGACATCATTATATATAAATCAATAAAAACTATCGATCAAAACTACGGTTTCCATCAGAGGCGTACAGATGAGGGAGGGGCGACGGGGGCTCTTGCCCCTTAATTTTTCACGACCAAGAAAAAAAAGGAGCAAAATGATAAACAAGTGGAATGCCTCTGGCCGTCTCACCTGCATCACGCGATTCAATATAGCAGCAGTGCTGATTTTGAAAACTACTATTACTCGCACAAGATGTTCAGTGATACTTGGTTACTCGTATTTCCACGTTTTATGAACTAGACCAATACACTTATAGAGATATGATGGCAATTCAACAAATACCCCCAACGTGGCCAAAGTTCTTTGACCTTACATGACCTTTGACCTTGATATTGTGACCTGAAACTCGCACAGGATGTTCAGTGATACTTGATTACTCTTATGTCCAAGTTTTATGAACTAGACCAACACACTTTCAAATTTATGGCTGTAATTCAACAAATACCCCAATTTGGCCAAAGTTCATTGACCCTAAATGACCTTTGACCTTGATCATGTGACCTGAAACTTGCACAGGATGTTCAGTAATACTTGATTACTATTATGTCCAAGTTTCATGAATCAGATCCATAAACTTTCAAAGTTATGATGGTAATTCAACAGATACCCCCAATTCGGCCAAAGTTCATTGACCATAAATGACCTTTGACCTTGGTCATGTATCGTGAAACTCATGCAGGATGTTCAGTGATACTTGATTAACCTTATGTATAAGTTTCATGAACTAGGTCCATATATTTTCTAATTTATGATGACATTTCAAAAACTTAACCTTAGGTTAAGATTTTGATGTTGATTCCCCCAACATGGTCTAAGTTCATTGACCCTAAATGACCTTTGACCTTGGTCATGTGACATGAAACTCAGGCAGGATGTTCAGTAATACTTGATTAACCTTATGGCCAAGTTTCATCAACTAGGTCCATATACTTTCTAAGTTATGCTGTCATTTCAAAAACTTAACCTCAGGTTAAGATTTGGTGTTGACGCCGCCGCCGCCGCCGTCGCCGTCGGAAAAGCGGCGCCTATAGTCTCACTCTGCTATGCAGGTGAGACAAAAAGGAAAGAGAGAAGGAAAACTATGATATTTTCTGATTAAGTAAAAATCTATCAATTTTTTGAAATATTTTTTGTAATAAAAATGTCAAAATAAAGTGATATGCCTTATCATAGGCCCCTAAATATTTTTGGCTCATCACGCCACTGGTTTCCATCCTTGTATCTCTTTAGTTTATTTATTCATGTATACAAGGGAAGGGTCTTTAAACAAAGAGTTAAGACTCTTTGCAAAATATGTTCGAACTGTTCAGATAGATAAAAGCGCAGGAGACGTCATTTTGTAGAGACAGGATTACACGAATAGTAGAATAGAACAGTATATATTGTACCAGAATATCTGAATGTGTGCGTGGGGGGGGGGGGGGGTCAAGACATTTACTTGAATAACTAGGAGCATTAAAATTACACGTCCGAGGCCCGTCTTTATCATACTGTTCTATCTTCCTTCTTTAATCCCCCTTCTTACTTTTGTGTTCTACTACTTGAAAAAAATAACTAAAAATCATGGGGGGGGGGGTGTCACCCCTGCCCCAACCGTCTCGCCCTCTCTTCAAAGATCGACCCCTCAGACATGTTTATTCAGCGAACCTTAATACACAATAATCAAGAATAATATAACGTGTGAACACGGTACACACCTCCCCCCTCTACTTAAACTCTGAAAGGGTCTATAGAGCGCTGCTCTTTCAGCCACATGGCTGAACATGCATATCGTTTGCAGAGGACATGTAAATACGTTCGAGCGCGGGTTTAGCAGACATCATATGATATTATGATCAAAACTTATCAATGCAATTTACACTATGCACTTGGTAAGCATACATAGTGGCAAAAAATATCAAGCTGTGTGGATAATGAAAGCATTGTGCCGCTTCCAGCTGATTTCCTATTAACGAGATGGGGGGGGGGGGGGGGGCCCAAAAATTGCTTCTTGCTTAATGTTGGAATGATTGGGTATAGGGGCATTTATATAGGTGGTGAGGTCGGGGCAGGGGACGTGAAAATTACTTAAACAAAAAGTTACGGTCAAAACGCGCTGTTACTAGTATACAATGATAATATGATCAAAGAGGTATAACAATTATTATAAAAATATGAATTTGTAAATAGTCCCCATAAATCTGTAGAAAGAGCCCCCATTTACAAGTGGGCCTATTTCTTTGCATCTGAAACATCCATGTTGAAGAGTCTTACTACCACTAACAGGCATTGACTTACAAAGTCAATGCCCTAGGAAAATGAAACTAGCTCAGCTCCCAATTTATAACGATATAAATAGATGAGGGCCTTTGTGCAGCATATGCAATACAAATCTCTAGGTCTTGGGTTGATTTGTTTTTTTTAATACATGTAAAAAATTATTTGATAACTCTAATATCATTCTGTGTAGTTTTGTCATACCTTCAATTATATGTTTCTATATTTGTATCTAATTACTTCATAGTTGAATAAAATTGAAGTTCACAATATCTGCTTCTTTTTCTTCAAGGAGTTTGGCAGTCTTTTTCGTTTTAATTTCTTTTACTTAAATATTTGTATTAATGACAACTTATTTTTAGGCAATTGCCATTGTAATTAGGTAATTCTCTAAAAATTAAATCTAAAGCTGATATTCTATGGTATGTAAAGAAACTTACTAACAGAGTAAGAAATGAATTTAATAAAATTTTATTTTGGGGGCGAAAGTTAAAAAAAAAAATTATGACTTGACTGAAGGATCTCTGTGTACAGTTTCCATTCCAAATGCCTATTTTTCCAGCAGAACAAAAAAAAAAAAACATTTATGGAGACCAATAAAGAGTTGCTCAAACTCCTTCTAAACTTCAATTAATACGACAAATCATAATTTTACCCTGTGGAATGAAAATATGGAAACCAATAAAAAAAAATTAAATACTTCTTATCAGTCGTTATTTTTGTTTTTATTACCAAATTATGATTTTACAAAATTTATAATAATCTGACATATACATACAGACAATACATATGTATGAACAATATTTTAAATAACAGAGATACCATTATCACTTTAAGTGCTCTGTAAAATCAATAACTAGTATAAGTGAAAACCCTACACAACTATTTTGTTGTTGATGAAATAATGGATTTTGTAGAAGTGGGATGAAAGCATGTATTTCTCAAAATGAAATTATAATATCAATTTAATTTGGATTTATGAGTAAACTAACGCTTCTTGTCACGAAAAAAAAAAAAATCATCCATACATTGACCAAAGCAAGAACCCTTTAAAGAATTACTGGGGCAGTGTCATCTTACTTCTAAAGGTTTCAAAATTTCATCAACATAATGACAGTCAAGTCACCTTGGTAAGGTGAAAGAATGTGCTGCATAGATGAGTTCAAAGAATTGATGAACTTAAAAAAATATACTTTTCTGTGTTTGATTTATACAAAATTAATGCCGACACCAGGGCTCTGTCTTACAAAGAGTTGCGATTGATCCGTTCAATCACAACTATGGAAAGCCAGCAAAATCAACATCAAAAATACAGTTTTGTTGTTCAAAATATTTTTCTAGATATGATGTATATTCATTCATCAATCGTTTCCTATAAAATTTGGTGTGCTTCTCTTTCTTTACAATGGACATTGTGCAAATTTCCGGTAGAAAAAAAATGTGACATTGATGGATTTCCAGATATTTGAGATTGATCTTGAGATTGATCGGATCAATTGTAACTCTTTGTAAGATGGGGCCAGGATTGACAAAAGCTTTGAAATTATTATCAATGACAGACCACTGGTCTTACAAGGAAGGATCATTTACTCTGAGAAAGAACAAATGGGGGTATTCTAAATGGATATTGAACAGATAAGATGACTAAAATCTGGGCCCCATCTCACAAACAGTTAAGATTGATTTGATCAACGTCAAGTATATGGAGATCTATCAATGTCATAATTTTTTGAAATATTTTTTGTAATAAAAATGTCAAAATAAAGTGATATGCCTTATCATAGGCCCCTAAATATTTTTGGCTCATCACGCCACTGGTTTCCATCCTTGTATCTCTTTAGTTTATTTATTCATGTATACAAGGGAAGGGTCTTTAAACAAAGAGTTAAGACTCTTTGCAAAATATGTTCGAACTGTTCAGATAGATAAAAGCGCAGGAGACGTCATTTTGTAGAGACAGGATTACACGAATAGTAGAATAGAACAGTATATATTGTACCAGAATATCTGAATGTGTGCGTGGGGGGGGGGGGGGTCAAGACATTTACTTGAATAACTAGGAGCATTAAAATTACACGTCCGAGGCCCGTCTTTATCATACTGTTCTATCTTCCTTCTTTAATCCCCCTTCTTACTTTTGTGTTCTACTACTTGAAAAAAAATAACTAAAAATCATGGGGGGGGGGGTGTCACCCCTGCCCCAACCGTCTCGCCCTCTCTTCAAAGATCGACCCCTCAGACATGTTTATTCAGCGAACCTTAATACACAATAATCAAGAATAATATAACGTGTGAACACGGTACACACCTCCCCCCTCTACTTAAACTCTGAAAGGGTCTATAGAGCGCTGCTCTTTCAGCCACATGGCTGAACATGCATATCGTTTGCAGAGGACATGTAAATACGTTCGAGCGCGGGTTTAGCAGACATCATATGATATTATGATCAAAACTTATCAATGCAATTTACACTATGCACTTGGTAAGCATACATAGTGGCAAAAAATATCAAGCTGTGTGGATAATGAAAGCATTGTGCCGCTTCCAGCTGATTTCCTATTAACGAGATGGGGGGGGGGGGGGCCCAAAAATTGCTTCTTGCTTAATGTTGGAATGATTGGGTATAGGGGCATTTATATAGGTGGTGAGGTCGGGGCAGGGGACGTGAAAATTACTTAAACAAAAAGTTACGGTCAAAACGCGCTGTTACTAGTATACAATGATAATATGATCAAAGAGGTATAACAATTATTATAAAAATATGAATTTGTAAATAGTCCCCATAAATCTGTAGAAAGAGCCCCCATTTACAAGTGGGCCTATTTCTTTGCATCTGAAACATCCATGTTGAAGAGTCTTACTATCACTAACAGGCATTGACTTACAAAGTCAATGCCCTAGGAAAATGAAACTAGCTCAGCTCCCAATTTATAACGATATAAATAGATGAGGGCCTTTGTGCAGCATATGCAATACAAATCTCTAGGTCTTGGGTTGATTTGTTTTTTTTAATACATGTAAAAAATTATTTGATAACTCTAATATCATTCTGTGTAGTTTTGTCATACCTTCATTTATATGTTTCTATATTTGTATCTAATTACTTCATAGTTGAATAAAATTGAAGTTCACAATATCTGCTTCTTTTTCTTCAAGGAGTTTGGCAGTCTTTTTCGTTTTAATTTCTTTTACTTAAATATTTGTATTAATGACAACTTATTTTTAGGCAATTGCCATTGTAATTAGGTAATTCTCTAAAAATTAAATCTAAAGCTGATATTCTATGGTATGTAAAGAAACTTACTAACAGAGTAAGAAATGAATTTAATAAAATTTTATTTTGGGGGCGAAAGTTAAAAAAAAAAATTATGACTTGACTGAAGGATCTCTGTGTACAGTTTCCATTCCAAATGCCTATTTTTCCAGCAGAACAAAAAAAAAAAAACATTTATGGAGACCAATAAAGAGTTGCTCAAACTCCTTCTAAACTTCAATTAATACGACAAATCATAATTTTACCCTGTGGAATGAAAATATGGAAACCAATAAAAAAAAATTAAATACTTCTTATCAGTCGTTATTTTTGTTTTTATTACCAAATTATGATTTTACAAAATTTATAATAATCTGACATATACATACAGACAATACATATGTATGAACAATATTTTAAATAACAGAGATACCATTATCACTTTAAGTGCTCTGTAAAATCAATAACTAGTATAAGTGAAAACCCTACACAACTATTTTGTTGTTGATGAAATAATGGATTTTGTAGAAGTGGGATGAAAGCATGTATTTCTCAAAATGAAATTATAATATCAATTTAATTTGGATTTATGAGTAAACTAACGCTTCTTGTCACGAAAAAAAAAAAAATCATCCATACATTGACCAAAGCAAGAACCCTTTAAAGAATTACTGGGGCAGTGTCATCTTACTTCTAAAGGTTTCAAAATTTCATCAACATAATGACAGTCAAGTCACCTTGGTAAGGTGAAAGAATGTGCTGCATAGATGAGTTCAAAGAATTGATGAACTTAAAAAAATATACTTTTCTGTGTTTGATTTATACAAAATTAATGCCGACACCAGGGCTCTGTCTTACAAAGAGTTGCGATTGATCCGTTCAATCACAACTATGGAAAGCCAGCAAAATCAACATCAAAAATACAGTTTTGTTGTTCAAAATATTTTTCTAGATATGATGTATATTCATTCATCAATCGTTTCCTATAAAATTTGGTGTGCTTCTCTTTCTTTACAATGGACATTGTGCAAATTTCCGGTAGAAAAAAAATGTGACATTGATGGATTTCCAGATATTTGAGATTGATCTTGAGATTGATCGGATCAATTGTAACTCTTTGTAAGATGGGGCCAGGATTGACAAAAGCTTTGAAATTATTATCAATGACAGACCACTGGTCTTACAAGGAAGGATCATTTACTCTGAGAAAGAACAAATGGGGGTATTCTAAATGGATATTGAACAGATAAGATGACTAAAATCTGGGCCCCATCTCACAAACAGTTAAGATTGATTTGATCAACGTCAAGTATATGGAGATCTATCAATGTCATAATTTTTTCTACAATGTCCTTTGAAAACAAAAGGAAACATACTGAATCATCAAGAAAACAGTGAATGTATGAATATACATCATATCTAGAAAATATTTTGAACAAATATGTATTTTAAATGTGACATTGCTGGCTTTCCATAATTGTGGTTGATTGGATCAATCATAACTCTTTGTAAGACGGGGCCCTGAAGTTTGAATATGGATAGTACAAATACGACAACTTTGATTTATTTGGGTACTTGTATACAAAACAAAATCAGGGGCATTGTTTATGAAACCATCATTAGCCTAAAATAGAAAGCCTTCATGCATTATCTCTAAGGTGGCAGGATCAATTTGGGGATCGGGAAATAACTTTCATGATCAAATAATCCTTTAAGTGATGGCGACGCAAAACCAGCTCCACATCTCAAGGTTGTAGCCCATACGCTATATCACACGACAAAATCTAACACATGAAATATCGTGTTATGGCAATCATTTTTCCCACTCTCTTTACCATTTCAATTATGGAGATACGAATGTTCGTTGCCAAAGCAGCAACGTGCATTTTCAAAACTAAATAATTTCAATAGGTTGCCAAAGAGGGTTTGACTTTGATAATACTGATAAATAGAAACTTGGGCCATGTCACACAATGGTTTGCGAGCAACCAACCGTAGCAATGCCTAATCTAAATCACAGTGTTATAATGAGGTGGGAGAGCTAGGATGGTAGAGTAGTTGCCTACTCCTGGCCATGGTTTGATACCAAGTCAATGCACTAGTGCCCTTTGGATAGGCATAAAATCGTCACTACCTGATGTTTATGAATTGAAATAAGGCTGTATTATTTTCTTCAAACACTGAATATAATTCAAATAAATCAAACACATAATACAGAGGAAATATTTCTATAGGAGAAGGCCATAAGTTTGACATCGATTCATCACATGAAAGGCTAAAAAAGGTCAGTAGACATTTATATTTTTAAACTTTTCTTTTTTTCTGTTACAAAAAATGTACTTTATAACAAATTTACAATATATCTCTGATAATCATGATGAACTTTATAATAACCTCACTTATAATACTTATTAGTCTATAAAGATATAAATTTTATGATTGGTCATATTTCTCATATCAGTATTATAAACTATCATTCTCAGAATGTTTAAAATAGTGCAAGTGCCAAAAAGCTGTTCAATTAAACATTCACAAATTTTTGTCACATTTGGCTATCTACACTTGATAGATTTAAACCATAGTACATGTACCTGGTATACAGGGGATTGCCTCATGCTTCCTAGGTTCCAGTGTTTGTTGGATTGATCCAGTTTGGACTAAACAGACCAGAACAAAGAATTAACTTTGAATCCTTGTCCACAGGCCAATTAAAATGTCTGTGTCCATACACATTAGACAAACCCAGGTTCCGAGAATCCAGTTCGTTTTGGTTGGATCCTGTTTTAAATAGACAGTACAAAGTTAAATTCTTGTCCACAGACCAAACAAGGTTTCTAGAATCTAGTTGATATTGGATTGATCCAGTTTGGACTAGACAGAGAGATGTGTCTGTTTCCTTTGAATTGCACCAACTGAACGCCTACTTCCTGAACAGCGCATTTCCTTTCAGTTTCTTTTTCGTAGACACCTCTTGCGTCCCGCCTTCATTCTTCCCTTTCTTGACCGCAGAGCCACTAAACCAGCTCGGAAGCTTCCGCTTTGAACTGGATTGATCCCCTTTCGACTGACCCGGAGGGACATTCCCTTTAGCAGGTGGTGACGTTGGGGGCATGTCTGGCAATGTCTGGCTGCGCTTCAGGACTTCTTTCTGTGGTTTAGTCATGTACGCTGGAATGCTATGCTGCTTGGTGACGGCGCTGGGTTTTGACGATGGGGTAGACGTTGCGGAGGGTGTTGGAGAGGAGTTTGGAAAACGTGACCTTTTGGAAGAAGTTGGTGAATCGAACCGGCCAGGTCTGGTCGATTGAGACGCATTGGAACCCTTCATTTGAGAAATGAGAAATATTTTCTTCCATGTTACCATAATAGCCAACATAAGTACATGAAGCAGTGAGCATTTAACATTATAATGTAATTATTCTAACAAAACAGAACAGTCTAACCAATAACTGACATTTTGGAAATGTTTCACAATTACATCATCAAGTATAGGGCAGACTTCTCATTATTATGGAGGACAGATAAGCCAGTTTAAAAAAAAAAAATTTCAAATGGGCAAATGGATGTCACTCAGTGATGATGATGTACTGAAGTTATTATGAATAAATATACATTTATTCACCAAAGCAATTCTTTCTCAAAGATAGGTGGATACACCACACGTAGAACAGAAAGCCAGTATTGTCAATATTTCGTTTACAAAATAATATATTTTACGTGAGCTCTTTCCTCACAGGAAACTACTTAAGTTATCATTTTTGTGGGGCGTTGCATTCAATTGCAAGTCAATTTTGGGTTAAAAAATCAATCATAAATCCGGCAATTAATTGCAAATTTACACTTGATTGCTGGGCCCCATCTTACAAAGAGTTACGATTGATCCAATCAATCTCAACTGGAAATCCATTCATACCATAATTTTTTCTACAGGAAATTTGCTCAATCTCTTAAGTAAGCACAGGGAATTCCATTGAATCTTCAAGAGGACAATCATATCTTCAAAATATTTTGAACAAATATGCATTTCAGTTGTGGACCTTGCTGGCAATCCATAGTTGAGATTGATCAGATCAATCGTAACTCTTTGTAAGACAGGGCCCAGATCTGCTTCGTGCAACAAGCAGTAAAAATCAATCTGCTCTAGTTACAACTGATACATCAATTGTAAATTTGTATCAGAAAATTGCTATTGATTGGAAATATTTCCTTGCAAAATCCGTTTAGACAGTAATGGTTCAACTAAGTGTAAAATGAGCCGATACATTGAATCTGTAACAATTGGCTTTAAATAGATAAAACAGTAACTTCATGCCAGAGTTTAAATCAAAGTGTACTTCAGAATATGGGCCACAATCTATTGGGAAAGGGAAGAAATCCTTACTTGTGATGATGATGGTGACGACGTGTCCGAGAGTGCGGAGACTTTGACAGGCATCCCATACTGCACTTTGAGGATAGCGATGACCAACTTGATCTCATGATACTCGTATTGCGGTAGTAATTCTTTGATTGGGCCTAAGGCACTGATGTCTGCGTTAAAAGGCAAACAATGAAAAGGTCATCATTTTAATTCAGAAAAAAGGTGATATGCGTACTAATGAAATGACTGCCTTGAATCTTACACATGACCAGTCATTTATTTCAATTACTGTAATCAGAAAAATTTGCTAACACATATTATTTGCTTGGGTATGCCTCACGCATATTATACAAATAGCGAATAGGCATGAGTGCGATGGTGCGAGATTTCGCATGAGGTGAAAGAAAGATGCTCTATTCAACGAGGCGTTAGCCGAGTTGAATAGAGCGTTTCTTTCTTTCACCGAATGCGAAATCTCGCACCATTGCACGAATAAGAATATTCGCTATTTGTGTTGTACAACGCCTCTGAATTTAGTGAAAATATGAAAAAACAAGAGTTTTTCCCAGCAGTAATCTTTGGAAAGGGAGCAAAATATTGTAAGCAAAAGGAAAATCCCACAAGCGCACATGCTCTTGGGCAGCATTGCGCATTTAGCCAGCAGGCTTATACGCGTATTGCACCTTCATTTTTACTGAGCGCAATTAATGAAATCGTATTGTGACGTCATCTCCTAAAGCCGTGCAACGGTACATTTTGGACGGTACATTTTGGATGGTACGTCTTTTGTGCAACGGTACGAATGTTTGACATTCAGCCTCCCATTTGCTCGCGTACAACAAGCTAAGTAGGCGTTGTACAATAGAATTTGGTGGATTCACAATATGGTGCGCCATCTATCGGTTGCAGCGGACAGGCCAAAATTCACAATGCCTCATGGGTAAAAGTTGAGATCTGTACAGCGTGTGCTGTGCTAGTACATATGGATGCAATTATGCTGCCCTGGGATGGCGAACGCGGCTCTGCCAGCTTACATAAAATAAGCCTGTTCACGGTTGTAAACTGCGCACGAGCAGCAGAAGGTCATTGGAGACAACCATGAAGGTGGCTTTCAAATTCACTGACATAGGCATTTGTGATTTGATGATTATTCATGTATTCCTTTCAAAATATTTATCACATCCAAGCTGAAGAGTAATAAATAGAGCCTTTATAATCACTGGTATTTGACAGTAGCCTAAACAATAGTCAAATGTGCCTAAGGCAGACAATAAAACAGATTTCCAAACTTTATCCCTGATGTACTATTCTAGTCACCTGGTCTATACAATGCATTTTGTTCTTAGAATTTGAATACTCTACCGGTAAAGCTTACGCAACATCTACATTTGAAAATGATAGTGCTTATCCTAATGAAAAGGTCATTTGAGAAAAGTTGATCATGAGCTAACCGTGAACTGGCTTATTATGCTGTTTACCAGGGTCCAGGAGGTGGGAGAGAAATTCACCGCATATTTCTTTGCGAAATTTAGACCGTTTTCAGTGGATACTTCCTCCATTTTTGCCATATGGTTTTCATTTTGAAGCATCATATTCACATTACAGTATACTAGCACTTAGTGCTGCCTACACCTGCGCACTATGTTGACCCCGAAGTTAGAAATTGGCTTGTTCGCTGCTGATAGATGGTGCATCGTATAATCGTGAATCCACCATATTGTCCCAAAGGTATCTACATATAGTGCATGTAATTCATAGTAATATTTATGATGGTGTGTTTATATGTATACCATTTGGTCATTTATCGCAACCATGACAATTTACAAACTCCATAACAAAATACACTACATGAATATCAGAATGATGAAATGAAAATCCCTAGATGAATTGATAAATTCAAGGCTGCTCTGAACTAATCACTATTGCATCTGCACCTGACCACAGGGTCATCAAACTCTCATTCTGTTGCAGTGTACTCGTGATGATGATGATGGGAAGAAAAGAGAAAATATCAAGGGAGAAAGTAAGTTCCCAGCTTTTCAACAAAAAAACTCCCCTGAGGAAGTTTAAAAATTCCCTGATAATTATTTAAACCCATTCCCAGTTTCGCATGTTTTCTGAGTTGTTGCAGTGAATTACACATATTTTCAGTATAAAAACTGTACTGCAGTCAAAGAGGCTACACTAAAAAACCACCATAAGCAGTCATTTCAATGGATGTTATTTTGATATGCAACATAACATAACAATGTCTGACTGACTACCATGCTTTCGACTTTTGGGCCGATCAAAATTCCCTGATTTTTCCCTCATTTGAGATATATTTCCTCATCTAATCTCTTACAAATTCCAGTTGCTAAGAAATCATGCGGGGAACAGGCGTTTGCTCATGCAGGGGCTAACCTGTGGAATTCTCTTCCACACAGTTTGAAAACCCAGACTTCAGTGACCACCTTCAAGGGCAACCTGAAAACATACCTGTTTAAGAGTGCTTTTGATAGACATTGACTTATTGTTCAGACATGTATTATATGTAAATAGCTTCTGTTGTTGTTCTGCTCTGAAGCGCCTTGAGCATCTAATCAAGATGGAAAGTGCGGTATACATATCTCATGTATTATTATTATTATTTCTTATCAAATTCCCTGATTTTCCCTGACTGGAAAAAGGTAAAATAATTTTCCCTGATGGGCTGGGAACCCTCAAGTAAGGAACAAGAAGGAAATAAGAAAAGGGAAGATGAGAAGCAGTTGCAAAGTGCTCATAAAAGAACCTACAATAATTAGTGTTTGCTGTACAATCCACAAATGATAACAAAATGAAACTCACACCTGAATTGCCAGATTACCATTTCTAAAATATTTTTTTTCCAAATTCAATGAAAAAAAAATTGATAACTGAAAAAACTTATTCCCATCTTTACCATAGTCATTTGTTTATCTCCAAATACAGATGATGAAATGTTTAATAATAAGCTGAATGTTTCACAGTGACTTTATCTTTTAAAATATAATGTAGGTCTCACATCTACACAAAATTTTCACTTCTATGTAATTTCATTTTTACATTCTTAATATCAAAACAGAAACAGGATGAGCTGTGAAAATATCTGTTTGCTTTATATACTGGTTTATGCAGAAACAACATCCAAAATTATTAAAACCAAATTAAAACTTATAAAAAATGAACCCCCCCAACCACATAAAATGACTATATACCTGAATTGATCGGAGGGTTCCTGATGACTTGTTCAATTTCTTTTTGTACTGCAGATGTTATTCCAGCTGAAAGAAAAGAGAGAGAGAGCAGAGAAAATGTCAAAATGATTTTTTTTTTAACAAGACCATACTATTATGGTTATTATTTTATTTGGCACTTCAGAACATGGGGAATACAGAGGTACATACATTAATATATATAAACATATCGATGGGAAGAACATGGAGTACAGCAATGCACGTTGTACATGATAACAAATACAAGACCTGGATGAGAGTTGAGGAGGCTGCCTGGGTATAGAGAGGGTTGACTTAATTATCATAACCCGCAGGTCTTAATCCCAAAATTAAAGGGTTCTAATATGATACAGTGTGTCCAGCTAAAAAAAAGGGAAACCAAGATTCTAATAATTTTCCTGGTATATTCAACTGATTCATGAAATTTCATATACATCATCATAAGTTACAGTTTCCCCTTTTACTTTGATACTAAATATGATATAAAAAGTTTTTACATAGATAAGAAAGAAGATGTTTAATATCAAAATCAAAATCAAGTAGCTCCTGAAATCTGTACACCTGGCCCCGTTGTACAAAGAGTTACGATTGATTCGATCGATCGTAACTCTATGGAAATCCATCAGTGTCATAATTTTTTCTACAGGAAATTTGCAAAATGTCCTTTGTAATCAAAGGAGAACACCCCAAATTGTCAAGAAATCAATGAATTTATGGATATGCATTCATATCTAGAATTTTTTTTGAACAAACATGCATTTCAAATGTTGACTTTGCTGGCTTTCCATAGTTGCGATTGATCAGATCAATCATAACTCTTTGTACAACGGGGCCCTGAATGAACAAATTTGGCACTGAAAATCTTTGACACATGACAATGAAAAACTTTCCTGTCTGAATACCTTTTGTCCATGAGATCAGCATATAGATTGTCAGATTTTAAGCTTTTGAAGACAGGCTAAATTTGGCAGGTCCATATTTTCCTTAAGTGCCAGCCTGTACATTCTTGGGATAAGTCTTCAAAGGGTTAACGTTTGGGACATACCTCTTGCAAAGTTGACTGGGTAGCCAGCTTCAATGGCGTCTGCTAGATGACCTCCGATTGTAGATACCTTTAGCCCTCTCATGACTGCTATGTCTTCCTGCAAGAACAGATAGATCAAAGAGGAATATTTTATGGAGAGAGAAATAGAGATCCATGTGCATAGCAAGAGAAATAAAAAGGGAAAGACAAGAAAAGAGAGATAAAGTGAAAGTTGAGAAAGAAAAGGACAAAGAAAAAGAGAAAAAGAGAAAGACAAGAAAAGAGAGATAAAGTGAAAGTTGAGAAAGAAAAAGAGAAAAGAAAAGAAAAAACAAAGGGAAAGGGAAAGAGGACAAAGAAGAGAGGATACAATTTGTTCTATTTCTGAGAGCTTGCAAACTTTAGTTCCATGGAGCACAGGCTCAATACTGCTACACATACACCTAGAAAATTGTTCCTGAGAGCATGTCCACATTATCTCCTTGTAGGAACAGGAACTAAAAGATATATTGCCAAATAATATACACCATAAGAACTATTAAGACTTTAAAGTGTCATTCCTTACCCTTCGAAAAGGGTAATGTTTCTTTCTTAAGCTCCTAGTAAGAATAATAATAATGGTGATGTCTTATTGAGTGCACACACCGTCCAGAGATGCTCATCATGCTAGTGCAGCAACAGGTCCTAACTTTAATTAGGAATAGAACCTAACTTTGATCTCTCGCAGGAAGAAATGATTACAAATTATATATCAGACTTACGAGTGTCATCCCTTTCTCATGAAAAAGGGTATAGGATTCTCTCTTAGTTTCGGATAGCGTTCCAACTTTAGCTCCTCGTAGGAAAGTGCAGCCTCCTGATGATGATCCGTTACTCTGACTGCCCTCCTGGAAGAAACAATAGCAGGGGGGGGGGGGGGGTGTTTCACAAATAGTTAAGAGTGACTTAGATTCATCCTTAGACACCAATGCACACGTTATTTTATGCATAATCTTACTGTTGGATACGCGAGAATGTCCGTCTCGTCCGTGCATGATCTGTCTCAATGTGGTGATGTGTTATACCGCAAACGACTCTAATGGGGCGTTGCAAGAAAGTTACGTTGCAATTGATTGCAAATCGACTGCAACTTTGCAGCCGATTCCGATCGACTGCAACTAGCAATCAATCGCCAATTTGCGTTGCAAGAAAAAGGCTTGCGATTGAACGCAAGTTGCAGCTGATCTGCAGACGATTTGCAGCTGTAAACAGGGTCTGCAGCACAAGACTAGCCGAAAAAGCAAAATAATGGCTTGCAACAATCCTGTTTGTGGAAGAGAGTAAGTAGAAAATATTCATTTTTCAGACAATTCTTTCTCCATTATGTATGTTTTTAGAGAATTTATATATTTTAGACCTATGCCAGAGAAAAAATTATTTTGAAAAAAGTGAAAATAAATCTTTATCGCTGGTCGAAATTTCACCTTCAACAAATTTTCTACCGTACAATTTCAATCCCAGTCCCACACTTGACTTTTTGTGTCGGTAATGCACGGTTGTATCAACAACACGGCAGGTCATTGCCGGTGCAGTGCTGTTAAAAATCACCCAGAAGCAAGTAAATGTGTAGGCTCTAATTTATGTATGAAACATCGAAAATGACCTTTAAAGATTATTTTTGTTTCTATTTGAAATGATTTTTTTAAGTTATATCGGTTTCAACGGCGAATAGCCATCCAGTAATTTACAGTCTAGACATTTCCACAAAAAAAGATTCCTCTCCATTTGTCTCTCTTTTTTTAAGAGTCTGTCTAACGTTACCTCGAGCGAAGTTCGTGCAGGCCCTACTCCACTTCACTACCGCTACACTACGCTCCACCTACCCGAAATTCGAGACTGAACTCTATCTGATATTCCGAGTGACAAAGGTGGGATTTTATGGGGGGAAATATTAAATTCATGCAACATCACGATCTTTAAAAACAATTAGGCCTAACTAATATTCTTACTTACACCAAGTTTCACTTTTCCATGCTTCTATCAGTCTCAAAATTGGTGATTTAGAGCCAACATGAAGTTCCTCACACAAATAAATAATTCGCTGCCGTATCGCGCGTGCATGCAATGTTTTGAAATCTGCAGCGAATTATTTATACGTGTGAGGAACTTCATGTTGGCTCTAAATCACCCATTTTTAGACTGATAGAAGCATGGAAAAGAAGTGAAACTTGGTGTAAAGTAAGAATATTAAATTCAATTGTTTTTAAAGGTGATGTTGCATGAATTTTATATTTTCCCCCATAAAATCCCACCTTTGTCGCTCGGAATATCAGATAGAGTTCACGGTCTCGAAGTTCGGGTAGGTGGAGCGTAGTGTAGCGGTAGTGAAGTGGAGTGGAGCCTGCACGAACTTCGCTCGAGGTAGTCTACCGTTAACCTCCCTTTTTATGACTTTCCTTGGCCTGGCCTGGGATAAAGTGAAAATTTTGCTGTTTCGACTTTTGTCTTTGGAGGATAAAAAAAAAATTATTTATTATTATTATTTTTTTATTTGGGTTCTCCAGACTCCGTATATCTCGCCAGACAAGAAAAAGAAACAAAGGTATAGGGGGTCTACATGTATTGGGCTACTTTTCAGAATCTATTGTCCACATCTGCCACATTCTTGGGGAAGTTTTGACATTGAATAGGATGTTGCCTGCCCAGGGCTCTTTTTAAATTTCTTACGGGCAGATTGCACAAGAGGTTCTTTGCAAGGACAGTATTTGTGTCGATGATTTGTAATGATGTGCCGTATGAGTCACATTTTTAATATCCATCTCATATAAATATAAAAAGATAGCATGTAAATACATTTATTTTTTAGATTCAATATGTAGATCTACTATGCCAGGGGGAGGTACTTAGATTTGGTTTGGACAAAGGTGTGCGGCTGTAAGTTCGAAACCCGTACCCATATTTACAGGTCATTTTGGCTAAAAAGGTACCCATTATTAGGGATTCATTACAGGGGCGGATCCAGGATTTCCAAAGGGGGGGGGGCACATTTTCGCCTGGAAAAACTTGACAAGCAAAAAAAAAAAAAAGGTTATCGCCCAAAATGTAAGGTCATTTTGTATTTGCACCTAAGACATTGGAGTAGAATATGGACCCATATTTAAGGACATTATCTAAAAATTGGGCCATGCTTAGGGATTTTCCAGCATAAAACCATACGCCATGTTTAGGGATTTCTTCAAAAAAGGCGACCCATTCCTGCGGCATATCCCCATATGCCTTATCTCGTGAGTACCCCCCCCCCCTGGGCTACTATGTAGCTGACTCTTGATTTTTATGCAAGCACATGAGGTGCTATATAGATGACAGATTTTTGTTCACTTTAAATTGTTAAATGGATGATTACAATGCTTTTCCAGGTGCTTTCAGTTAAAGGGTGTCTCATATGGTGCATCATTATTAATATTGAATGCATAATCATGATTTTTTCTTTACATCCTTTTACATCAAGCACAATTTTTTTTGGGGGGGGCATATGGCATATGGTCCCCCTTGACATTTTTCAGAATAAATCTGCCACTCAAAATTTTATTCCCGCACCGCTGACTGACGTTTTACTTTCAAGTCTCACACAACTTTTGATACTAAATTTGCCATTCCCAGGTACAGGGTCAGGAAATTTTGCAACATTATGTTTGTTTAAGTACATGTCAGACAAAAACATGATTACATGTAAAAAGTCAATATTCATAACTGGGTAATTTTTTTTTATTGACAATAGTAATTTAATGTCACTGATGAACTTTGTCTTGAAAATGAAAATTAAAAAAAAATTTAAGAAGTTAAGAAAAAATATTTAAAAAAAAACATGAATTGAAAGGAATTTATTTTGATACCAGATTTTTTAAAGTAAAGTTGTTAGGATTGCTCTAGAAAGGAATATGTACACCAAAGTTTGGCATTCTATTACGAGCTTTTTTAGTAAATTAAAGCAAAAGGTATGATTTCATAATTTTTTTTATTGCGCCGCCCATGGCTGAGGAACCATAGTGCCCCTCCCCAGGCCAGAAGTGACTTTAATCAAAACACCCTTGGACTACTATAATGATTAACACACTGGCAACTGAGCTTGTATATTAATTTCATGAATATGTTTTATCTCTTTGCTTTTTGCTTTTAATTGCTTACTACAGTTATGACAAAGAAGTCTGGAACCTCAGAACCACCATAACTGTGTCTGCTACAATTTGTGTTCTTGCAACCAGCTGATTGATTCATTTTATCAACTCTTGAATGGTAGGTTACATGTAAACTGTATTATTATTAATAATTCACCATGATCGTAATGCGGATGGGGGTGAAATCTGTACACATTGACCGAAGGATAATGCAAAATGAAAAAGGCTAACACAAATCTCTATCTTGACTGGACTTCTCAGCAATGAAGACATCCCATTGATGGGGGGAGGGGAGGGGGTGGTTGTGCTCATCCAAGGTGTACTGTATAAAAGTGTGTCTTTTGCTTTCATTGATTTAATTTATTGCATATTTTTATTTCCATGATTCTTTTATTTGGGGAAAAACAATCAGTTCACACTTTTTTAGATTACATCATGGCAAATTGCCAATTACTGTAGTCTCAGGAGTAAGCCACTATCCCTCTATAGATCATATCATCATTTGGGTGCAAACAAGGCCCTTACCAGCAGACATAGGGGCATTTCTGCACCGATGGGTGCACAAAAATGTTTTGCTAAGGGCGTTCTTGCACTGAAAGGACAAAATTTGAACTAACCCAAGCTATGTATAATTATGGGCTTGCATTATTTCCCATATTATTATTTTTTTATTAACAGGTTGATTATCAGAACTGAATTCAGAGCTGCTCCTGTATGTAGTAACATCATTATTGGAAGAGCAGATTTGAGAATGAGGGCGTTACTGCTTTAAAAACTTTATTCTATGGAGCTCTCCAAATTCATCTCATATTAGACTGCTTCAGGAAACCAGATTGGTTCCTTCAAACAGAGACGATTGTGGCTTTCCTGACTGGACTTCTATGGATTCTTCATGCCAACCTTAAGGACTGTGGTCTTCTGCATGAGACACATCAATTTCAAACAAGACATTCTGTGGTGAAACACTTGATGAAGATGATATGAAATTTTTATTTCATATAACTGAATCTCAGAAGTAATTCCTCAGGAGCAAGAAACATTGAAAAATGAAAATAAAAGGTCCATCAATAATGAATGTCTTGAGCAGTGTTCTTTTTTAGGCACAGATCAATGGATCTTTTCAAGTCCAAGCAGGGATGTAGTCAATGCTGACCTCGAGGCAACATTTTGCTGGCCTTGGTCCGAGTCACTGTACAGAATCTATGGGAAGTTCTCTCAAGCTGCCTCATGACTCGGAAGAATGTATGCAAGTGTGATATATATCTACGATGCAATCTCATGATTAAAGAGAGATAAACAAGAGAGCTTCAGATTTTGAAGTGTAGCAATCTCCTGAAATGTATGTTTTATTTGAAAATCAAACTAAAATAACTTAATTGGGCATGTTATTCATTATGATATGTATGAATGAAAGCATTTAAGCAATTTAGTGCTCTTGCAAAACATATTCTGAGTTGTATTTACTGCAAACGCTCAGATATATTGATAAGCATTTGCCAGTGCATGAAGTGTTTTTAATAAAGAGTGGCTTTTGTGCCTATGGAGAGTTATTATTTCTTCAACATTTCTTCATACAAATTATTTCAGAAATCACAATTTGAATATTCCATGACCTCTGATAACAAGAGCAGGATATTTTTGGTTATTGACACACTTTAAAATGATATTAGGAGAGAATGTACTGAAATTGTGTGAAAATAATGGCATAATTGCTGAAGAGTCCTATAAAGATTGAAAATAACATTATTTCAAGTTTTTCTTGAAAAAAACCCATGGGAAATTGAAACTGGTATAATATACACAAGTTTTCAAAACAAAATCCAAAAAAAATTTTTGTTGGCAGAATTAGTACACAAGCCTATGGACAATCAATTGAACGTAAATCGAACGCAAATTTTGCGCATCCTCCAAAATCTTACATAAGTTACGTTCGATTTGCAATCAATTGCAAAGCTTGCGCTTGATCTACGTTCAATTGATCAAACGCAACTTCTTCTTGCAACAGGATTGAACGTAACTTGCGATCAATTGCAGATTTGCGTTTGATCGGAGGACTTACGCTCAATTTTGGGAGTTGCGTTCGATTTGCGTTCAATCGCAAGTTTCTTGCAACACCCCATAAGTCACACTTAAATCTTTGTGAAAAATACCCAGGTCATAAAATCAATTAGGGAACATCACAGGACCCTGTTGCATAAACATTATTATGGTAATCTTTCCATCACATCGTAACAATTCTCAACAGCCAATAAAAAATGGAAGTAGGAAATAAGGACATGAGGTACGTTTGGACCATTTCAGAGATACATGTAACAAGTGTGTGTAATCATTCTAATGCCCAAGTGAAATGATGTGCATTATTTGTTTTATTAGAGAGTGATGTAGATCCTTATTATTTGATAAACCACCCTTATCTCAAAACAATGACCAGATGACCAATTAATAGTACCAGCCCATAACAACAACAACAACAATAATAATAATCAATGATAATAATAATAATAAACAGTCAGTTTTTATATTATAGCACATAACAAATAATAAGTATTCCTCTATGTGCTTATGAAAATAAAGGAAAGAAAAAGATGTGTTATAGAGTTCACTTTGTTGAATTAAGGTATAATTTGAATAAATAGGTTTTAAGGGCTGTTTCGAATTTCTCAACTGAATCAATTGTTTTCAGGGAATTTGGGATAGTACAAGTCATTAGAAAATTTGCCACTTAGTTAAATGACTGGATCCACATTGCCATTATTTAAAAAGTAAACCAAGATTACCGGTTTCTCGCTGATGCTTGATGGGGCTGATGCGGGGAAATTGTCCATCTCAAGATCCTTCTCTTTACAATATGCTTTGATGGCATCGATGAACTGGATACCAAATTTCTCAGCTCTCGCCTGAGCGATCCCATCAATTTTCAACATGGAATTAATATTGGCAGGTCTAAAAAGGGTAAATGAAAAAAACAAGGTCTGAGAATTAGACTAGATTTGATTGTTATCAGAAAATATATAAAAGAATGCTAGTTAGACAAGTAAATGGTTTGGAAAACCATTTTTTTTTTTTTTTGGGGGGGGGGGCCTTGTCCAGTGAGAACGCACTACCTAGTTGGATCACAACATGATTTAAAAAGTCCAAACACAAATATCCAAGAACTTTGCAACAATTTTTCCTAATCATATGTTAATGGCATGATTTTTAGCTTTATAAGATTAGACACAGGGGCCCGTATTCTGATAGCAGGTTTAATTTAACCCTAGTCTAAAGTTAACCCTGGTTTAACTAAACCTCCTCTAAACCTCACCTCTGGTCTAAGTGTAGTTTAATTATTTTGGTATTCTGATAGCCAGGTTTAACTAAACCTGGGTTAAACCCGGGTTTAAAAAATAATAACCCTCTTTTAACCAAGACTAGCACTTTTTTGGTAAATTACTGCTGCAGGGATGACTGCAACAAAGTTGAAAAAATGTCATTAAAGTTGTTTTTTCTTAAAATTTTGGATTTTATGGAAACTAATTACAACTATTGTAGTGAAAGAAAAGCATTCATCATCCATATGTGGTAAGAAATTTCCATTCACATTGTCTTAATTTTTGTTAATTACTAAAACATTTCAACCCCAAACCGAGTGACCTGCACAGTTTTTTGTGTATCAGTCCCATTTGTTGCTTTTCATGTTTGTCAATATCTTAAATTGACTAGATTCCCCTCACCCACTCTAGACTAGAGTCTATACTCTAGTCCTAGATCTAAAACAATAAGTTAAATGGTCGACATCTTTATTCTAACTTTAAGTAAGGGAAATTTTTTGTAACTTTTGAGAGTAGTCTTAGGTCTAACATTAGGCTTAAAGTTAGATCTAGCCTAGGCCAATTGTTTGGAGGAGAATTGAACATTGTTTTGACTTTTTTACTTTCCTGAAGCAAAACGTACCGTAGGCGCAGCCTAGTCTATTTAGTAATTCAGTGGAGCAACCGAGACTGAAGCTACATATTTGTCTAGGCTAAGATTATACTAAGAACAACATTCAGGACTAGGCTGGCTTAGCCTTGGAACAGGGATAGATATAGATTAGATTGCTTTTCTAACCTTAGATCTAGTGGAATAGATCTAGGCCTAATTTGTCGTACATAGACAAAAGGTTTGAACAGTCTCTGCATTGGTTATTCCGCTGAACTATGATAGTCTACATTGGCCTCTCTCACCAAGGCAATGTGATATGACAGAAAAATGTCAGAATTTTTAAAATAAATCCCATTAGATCTGACTATCGCTGCATTGCTTGCCAAGTAACTAGGCCTGGCAAAATTTAGAATTAGGCCTAGTCCTAGACATCTCTCTACTCCTGTTTTAGGTCCATATCTGTTTCTTTGAAGTTTTTTATTAAAACATTTTTGGGGACTGGTTTAGGTTTCCAGGTCCAGGACTAGAAAACAGGCCTAAACCTAGACCAACGGCTCAGTCTTGACTAGACTAGGCCTGACCTAGATTTAAAAAGAATTTAGATCTAAGCCTAACGTTAGTCTGTGCTATCTATTCATTCTAGATTCTATTTCTAGCCTAGCCGGTAGCCCTAACGTTAGGACTGGCTGATCTAGTCTACTGTATATGATCTAGAATCTCTAATGCTGGCCTAGGCTAGATCTAGACTAAATAATTTAGACTAAAAGTTAGACCCTATCCAGACCTAGAACTAGATCTATATCAATCTAGGTCTACATGTAGGTCTAGATCTAGAGATTTGTAGACTCTCAACATGCTCAATGGAGATTCCTAAATCAACAAATAGTAAATGTAGGCTAGTCTACAGTAGATCTAACGTTACTCATCTAACGTTAGGCCTTTAAAGGAAGTAACGTTAGGCTAGAGATCTAACGTTGGATTATTTCTATTGCTAGATCTAAGGGATCTAGATCTAGGCCTAGATCTAAAGCTAGGGACTGTAGTTCGAGATCTAGAGGTCTAGCACCCCCTTAAAACTAGAACCAAGCCTACACTGCTACAGCTACATGTAGTTCTCTGTGTAGCCAAACAACAGTTAGCATTGACCATTGTCTTAATCTTATTTTGGTGTGTGTAGTTACCATACAAACACATATTTTGATGAATGAGAAAATGTGTCTTGCAGATTATTTTACCTCAAGTCAAAACCTATGTGTTCTAAATTTTTTTTAGCATAGGCCTATGTCATAAAATGAAGAAGTAGGCCTAGTTCAATCCATTAGATGTGTTTACACATAATATGCTGTCACCATGGCAACACAGTTTCCAACACACACAAATATATGTCTTGCAGATCTATACCTCAAAACCAATGTGTGAGACAACTTTTATAATTGGTTGAAAAATAATGAAGGAGTTCAGATTTCACCTAATTTCTTTATAATATGTTGTTAGTGTTACCATGGCAACACGATTTCTGATACATACTTTATGTCTCGCACATCTTCAACTCAAGACTAATGTGTGTGCCAAATTTTATGAGCATTGGTTGAAAAAAGATGAATGAGTTTTAACTACAAAATTTTCACCTTATTTTTGTTATTTAATATGTTGTTGCCATGGCAACACAATTTCTGATACAGGTAAAAATATGTCTTAGACATCTTCACCTCAACATTAATGTATGTGCCAATTTTTTAAGAGAATCGACCAGTTGGAAACTGATAAAGTAGTTCAAATCACTAGATTTTCATCTAACTTTGATATTTGATTTGTTACCATGACAACATTATTTTTTTATTAAGTCATAAAATATATTTTGCACATCTTCACATCAAGACTAATGTTTGTGCCACATTTCATGAGAATTGGTTAAAACTGAGAAAATAGTTGGAATTGCAAGATTTTTAAATAGTTTTTGCCATAATATACCGTTACCATGGCAACACAATTTCCGACACATGCAAAAATGTGTCTTGCAAATCTTCACCTCAAGACTTATGTATGTGCCAAATATCATGAGAAATGGTTTAAGAATTATAAAGTAATTAAAACCACAAGTTTTTCACCTAATTTTCGATATTTAATATGTTGTTACCATGGCAACGCAATTATATACTTTAGGCATAGAATATGTTTTGCACATCTTCACAATAAGACTAATGTATGTGCCAAATTTCATGAGAATTGGTTAAAAACTGAGGAAGTAGTTGGAACAGCAAGATTTATACTTAGTTTTTGCCATAATATACCGTTACCATGGCAACACAATTTCCGACACATGAAAAAATGTGTCTTGCACATCTTTACCTCAAAACCAATGTGTGAGCAAACTTTCTTGAGAATTGGTAGAAAACTGATGAAAGTATTTTAAACTGCATAATTTTGGCCATAATACACTGTTACCATGGCAACACAATTTCCAAAAAAGGGGAAAAAAAAGGTCTTACACCTCCTTACCTTGAGAACAATCTATGTTCCAAATTTCATGAAAATCGGTTAAAAACTGAGGAAGTAGCTTGTAATGCAATATAGGCATACATTCTAAAAAAAATGTTGGCCATGATTTGTTGGATTTAAACCAGGCTTAAACTACCCCCAGCGCGAGTTTAACTTTTTGAGGATTTATTACCACACTTAGACCAGGGTTAACTTAAACCTTGCTATCGGAATACGAAACTTAAACCTAGGTTTAAATATGGCAGTTTATTACCACACTTAGACCAGGGTTAAGTTAAACCACGCTATCAGAATACGGGCCAGGATGTCTAATCAAGTTGTAACATAAGTTCCTACTGGGTTACAATAATTTCAAATCTCGCAAGGTTACATATGAATATACCGTAAGTAACAGTCTATCAACCGCACCTTTTTCTCGGCAGGATAGAAGCAAAAGTCGGGGGTGCGGTTTATCCACGGTGACGGGTCTGAGCCAGCCCGCCGTAACCCCTCCCGAACATGTAAGACGTCTGCCAGTTCACAACACATCGAGTGGCCGGGCGTAGCCGCCCAGGGCAATGTCATTTAGAGGGGTATGAGCCGCGGGTAATGGGAAGCGATTATTACGATCTTAATCAAATATTGTCCATAACGCACCCACCTTCATGACACTAATTTCGACTTTATTCTTGATTCAAAGCAGCGAAGTACCCTGGCTAAGTTCAAAGAGAAACCAAGCATACTCGGTAATGTAGAGCTAGCTTGCGTTGTATTGTGGCTATATAGTGCGACTTAAGCTGGCGCTATTCATTTTAACCCCTCCCGGCCGGCCGCGAAAGTCCCGTTTCGCGCCAGCTTATTTTTTTCTTTCTCGTTTGCTTTTCATAAGATACCATGTACACCACGCAACGAGAGAGACGGCACGAAGCCGTAAAAACAATTGGAAAAAATGCAAATTTCTTTGTTTCTTGAACCTTCCTGTAATCCCGTATCCAAAATTCATGCTAAGACATCGAATGCTAGACAAATTCTGAAAGTGATTGTGAGGTTGTGATGCAAGAAATGTGAATGTTTCTTCCTCCTACGCTGGGAAAGACATAATTTGATAAGATGTACTGCTGGTACCGTATCGTAGTTTGCAATGTAAGAACAGCAGTGCTGTGTGTGTGTACACTGTGACTGTGAGGTGAGTGAGTGTGTAAGTGGCCAATATTGTCGGGACTTTTCTTTCTTGCTAACATTTAGATGAATTGATCAAGAACAGCAGATTTCCGCATACCGGTAATCTCTTTGGGTACCTTGAAATCTTTAACTGAGTTTTTGTTTCTTCGTACCTCAAATATGCATGTAAATTTTAGAAGGATTTTTTTTCCCCCCCCAAAGTTGGGGGTGCGGTTAATACACGGGTGCGGTTTATAGTCCGTTACTTACGATATTCATTCAAACCATTTACTGTCTAACTAGCATTCTTTTATATATTTTCTGATAACAATCAAATCTAGTCTAATTCTCAGACCTTGTTTTTTTTCTCGCAAGGTTACATATGAATATATTCATTTTAAGGTGAAATATGTATACCCATTGCAGTAACAAGAACATCAAATCATGTAAGGACATACATGAATATTCAGTTAGGTTGCAACTTGTCATAGAGCAAATTAGTCAGTGAAAATCACAGAATAGACTCTTCATGAAATGCTCCCCTGATTGTAATGAAGTTAGCTATTCTTTATGAAAGTCAATATTTTTATTTCCAATTTATTGTGTGTCAAAGCATCAAGATCGCAGGTGCTTCCAACCAAGTTTATTATTTTTTTTAAATACTTTAACTATTTTTTACAATCTACATCATAAATGTAATACATTTATTATTGCAAAGCAGTCACATTTTGTATCATATTGTGGCTTTATTCCCCAAGGATGTTTTACATGTGGAATGAATAGGAAATAAGCAGGCCTACTCGCAAGACCAATCTAAATCATATTTCTCATAATAAAATAATTTACTAAAATTAATCCAGATTACTACAAAGAAAAAAAAATCATTATTAGGACAATCTGAGACACCTATTAAAAAAAAAAAAAAAATTTGCAATGAAAATTCTACAAAATTCTTTTCAAAAACCATTAATTCTAAATACATTTAACAAAACAAAAATTCACACTGACAGGGATGCACATATAGTTGATAAAAGAAGGCCGAATGAACAATAAAAAAAAATGTGTTTTTTAACCAGAAAATAAGTTTGAGGGGTCTTCATTCAAACTTTAGTCTGAATAAGTCCTCACTGTGTTAAAAATTATGAGAACTTTACAAAATCTTTTTAATTAAATGATATCTTTGATTAAATGATATTGTTTACTTACCTAATGACAGCCAAGTCTAGTAGATTCTTATTATTAGCAACCATGTATGGGGCAGCTCCTATATCAGAGGCTATATCATTCCGTAGATTCATCAGCTTCGAGTACAGCTTACCCTATGGATAAATAACAAAAAGAATATTCAAAATGCATTGTGGAGCAGGGTGGAAATGTATAAGGATAAGAATTCTGAGGGAGAGATAAAAAGATATCCATGTAAAATACTTGCAAGGCAAGGTAAAATTAAATTCTTGGTGCCCACATACAATATCATTTTATGTACGAATTGTTTTTTATAAGAATGATTCAAATTAGAATTAGATCATATATCCAGACCTGCCAACCTCTGGGAATGAAAAACTGTATTCTGTGATACAAAAAACTGTATTTTCCCCTAAAAAAGTGTATTTCATAATAAAATGCTTGGCGCACTCGCCCATCACGGCGCTCAAGCTGCATGCAAGCTAAAATGTGCACTGCTCTTGCAGATGAAAAAAAAAACCCATTGAAACTTGTGTATATCTCACCCTGGTTTTTACAAAATGATTGAAAAAAAAAACAAGTTACCTGAAATTACATTGATCTAATAACCATATTTGTGTACTTTTTATGAAATAGAGACATATAGAGATGATTTTTGTCAATAAATTACGATTTTGTAAAAAAAAAGAAAAAAACAAAAAAAAAAACAAAAAAAAACCTACTAAATACGGCTAAAACGTACTGGTTGGCAGGTCTGTATATCATGCTATCATTTATTGAAGTGAACATGAAATTAAACTTGACTCTGCTACATGTATTTCTTCTTCTTTACTTTTAACCACAAGTTCTATCTAATAATTTTCTTTATGTAAATCTGACTTTTGAAGAGTAACATTTTACCTCCTTTTGTTTTTGGGAGGGGGGGGGGGCTACTACATCTGTCTCATTTTCCTTTCTTTTTCTTCTCTGCATATTCTCTATTAACCATTATCATTTCTACCAGCACCATCACTATTGACCTCATCACCAGTACCATCATTATCATCAAAATTATCGGCATCATCGGCATCATCATCATCACCACCACCACCACCACTGCCACCACCATCATCATACAAATAAATATAAGGAGATTACATTATTATTGTTATTACACAAATACCATGGTAAATATTAAAGTTGGTAATTTGTGTGATAACTGTGCAAAATTGTGTTATCTATCATTATCACTTTTAACTCTATTTTTAACTGCACATATGTAATTTTTAATTGTATATTTATTGTTGATCTTAATAATCTTAATTATTTTTAGATTTTGACACAATTCAGTCTGTGACTTCCAATCATATTTTTTGCAATAAACCTGAATTGAATTGAATCATTATCATCATCTTTACATCATAATCCTCCTCCCCATCATCATCTTCAAATTATCAATGTACTCATTATAAACTGCTATATTACCTGTAATTCTTGTTCTTTAGGATCGACCGGTTTTTGCGTAGCAACGATATCCTCCGAAGCCCCTCCCACGCTAGCCTGCATGAACTGGACCCAATCCCCAGTTTGTACTCTGGGTAGGATGTGTCTGGTGAGGGGTGCCGGCGTAGTCTTGGGCAAGATAGTGGGCTTAGCTCTCTCCTTCTCCTTCATCACAGCTCGTAGCTCCTAGAGAATACAGTGGGTGAAAGATGAATGAAGATCAGACCTGCCAACCTCTGGGAATGAAAAACTGTATTCTGTGAAAAAAAAACTGTATTTTTCCCCCAAAAAGTGTATTTCATAATAAAATGCTTGGCGCACTCGCTCATCGCGGCGCTCAAGCTGCATGCAAGCTAAAATGCGCACTGCTCTTGCAGATGAAAAAAAAAACATTAAAACATGTGTATATCTTCACCCTGGTTTGAACAAAATGATTGAAAAAAAAAAAAGTTACCTGAAATTACATTGATCTAATAACCATATTTGTGAAATAGAGACATATAGAGATTATTATTATTATTATTTTTTTTACAAAAAACGTATTTTTCTAAGAAACAAGTGGAATGCCTCTGGCCGTCTCACCTGCATCACGCGATTCAATATAGCAGCAGTGCTGATTTTGGAAACTACTATAACTCGCACAAGATGTTCAGTGATACTTGGTTACTCTTATTTCCACGTTTTATGAACTAGACCAATACACTTATAGAGATATGATGGCAATTCAACAAATACCCCCAACGTGGCCAAAGTTCTTTGAACTTACATGACCTTTGACCTTGATCATGTGACCTGAAACTCGCACAGGATGTTCAGTGATACTTGATTACTATTATGTCCAAGTTTTATGAACTAGACCAACACACTTTCAAATTTATGGCTGTAATTCAACAAATACCCCAATTTGGCCAAAGTTCATTGACCCTAAATGAACTTTGACCTTGATCATGTGACCTGCAACTTGCACAGGATGTTCAGTAATACTTGATTACTATTATGTCCAAGTTTCATGAATCAGATCCATAAACTTTCAAAGTTATGATGGTAATTCAACAGATACCCCCAATTCGGCCAAAGTTCATTGACCCTAAATGAACTTTGACCTTGATCATGTGACCTGAAACTTGCACAGGATGTTCAGTAATACTTGATTACTATTATGTCCAAGTTTCATGAATCAGATCCATAAACTTTCAAAGTTATGATGGTAATTCAACAGATACCCCCAATTCGGCCAAAGTTCATTGACCCTAAATGACCTTTGACCTTGGTCATGTGATGTGAAACTCATGCAGGATGTTCAGTGATACTTGATTAACCTTATGTATAAGTTTCATGAACTAGGTCCATATATTTTCTAAGTTATGATGACATTTCAAAAACTTAACCTTAGGTTAAGATTTTGATGTTGATTCCCCCAACATGGTCTAAGTTCATTGACCCTAAATGACCTTTGACCTTGGTCATGTGACATGAAACTCAGGCAGGATGTTCAGTAATACTTGATTAACCTTATGGCCAAGTTTCATGAACTAGGTCCATATACTTTCTAAGTTATGCTGTCATTTCAAAAACTTAACCTCAGGTTAAGATTTGGTGTTGACGCCGCCGCCGTCGCCGTCGGAAAAGCGGCGCCTATAGTCTCACTCTGCTATGCAGGTGAGACAAAAACGTACTGCCGTATTTTGGTTGCAAAAACGTACTAAATACGGCTAAAACGTACTGGTTGGCAGGTCTGGAAGATGCCAGGACCAATCTCTACCACCATCATCACAACTAAAGCTAAAATCATTATCACCAAAACCAACACCCACATCAACATGAAACCAGTTTTAATGTCATCATTATGATCACCATGATGACCACCATGATGACCAAAAGGATCAATTCCATCCCTGCAATCACCAATACATTGGCCTGCAATATCATCACCAACATGACTACCCCTATGTCTAAGCAATGAACACCACTATTAAAACTACTACAACCATCATAACCTCCGTCACCACTTCCATCATCACCAGCATGACCACTACCACCACCACCACCACCACCATCATCATCACAATCATCATCATGTCATCTCATCACCACCACCCCCAAACACCATCATCACCATCATCATCATCGTCATCATCCTCCTCCTCCTCCTCATCATCATCATTATCATCACCACCACCACCACTACCATCATCATCATCACCATCATCATCATCATCACCATCATCATCGTCATCATCATCATCACCACCACAACCACAATCAGCACCATCACCATCACCACCACAATCCTTTCTTACCTGGCTTGGCTCAATCATAAATGAAGCATTTGTTCCTCTCTCCATGTCCCTATACCAGTTTTCACCAGTCCTTGACAAACCTACAGTCGAACAGAACCTGTTGCCTGCGATCGACTGCTCTGCCAGAAGACTCATGTGTAGCACTTGATAAGCTGTACAATAAAAAAGTAGAGGTATAATAAGCACAAAAGCTTTGTAGAACAGTGGTAATGACTATTGCCTTTCAATTGGCAAGTCATGGGTTCAAATCCCAGTCAAGGCATTAATTTCCTGCAATCGACCTTAGTGAGGTAAATGGGAGGAATTCCTAAAAAGGCTATGAGCACTGGAGTCTCTGGGCTAGCTTAGATGCAGTAATAAAGGAGTCTAAGCAGTGCCTTGAGAGACTTGATGTGTGAATTATAAATAACATATAGTACTATCATTATCATTGCATTTCCAGTATTGTAGAATGGTATAATAATAACAACGCAGTTCTTGTATAGCCAAGCCTTGAAATAAGCGGGCGCTGAGCACAAATTCCCGCTCATAAAATTTTGACGACCGGGCAAAAATATTTTCCAGGTAATTGCGCCCGCCGTGAGTGAGCAGTGAAGCCATATCATATATGTAATTTAAATATCTGAAAAGCCAAAATCAAGTACTTTCAATTTACGATAAGCACAGTTTCAAATTGCATGCCAAGTGCGTCTTTTTTTCTGCACCATAAAAAGTGAGCTACGTCCGTCTTTTTTTCCCCTGTAATACATGTGCGCGCGTGCTTCCGGTAGCGGTTTTTCCATACTTCACCATGTGCAATTTCTAATGCACACATTTCCAGTTGGGATATCACAATTCTGCGATATAGTAATTGGAATTGCACAGGAGATAAATCCCTGTTCACAGCACATACGATGTGCGAGTACGATATAATCCTCACTGTCGCCGACTTTGCTTGTCAAAACGGAGCCTTAATAATCCAAAATCACTTAGCTTATAGTTGTGAATTGTAGCTTTTTAATTTCTTTCTTGGAGAGGGGTAAATATCAGACAATAAATCATCAAACAAGGTTCCATCTAAAAAAATTTTTTTTTGAAAAATTGCCCCTGGTCTGCAGCTGCTTATTTCAAGGCTTGTGTATAGCACATATCATATTATGTTATAATGATCCTATGCGCTTCCAAATGACTTGGATATTATTACCCTGGGTTTAGCCCTGCAGCCTTTTACACAGTACGGTGGCATTTCAAGGAATAAATTCCTGCCAGGTACCCAATCATCTCACCTGGGTTGAGTGCAGCACAATGTGGATGGTATACAATGGTATTACACAATTACAATTAACTGCTGGTCTTTGCTAATTCACACATTGTGGTAAAGAAATAAAACAAACAAAACAACAACAAAAAAACACAAGGCATAAGCGATTTTGTGTCTCGCCCACTTATGATTTGCGAAGGCAAGCAACAGAATTGTATCGAAACTTCATTGTGAAATGACAACAATATTGCTCAAGTCTGATTTTATAATCTATTCACTTTTGGTCAATGGTAATTAATTAAAGCTTTCAAGGTAGACTCAGGATCAAAGCTTGAGGACATAGGTAGTTAGATAAATATCTGGAAAAAGAACAAAGTGTATCAACACTTCTTCATATACTTTTTCTTTTAATGAAAATGATTAGTTCCTGAGAATTAAAGCCTCTAATCTAATTGTGACTCTGTACACTTTATTAATACTGAATAAACGTCAGTTGTTAAATCATTAAATCAAGAAACAACTTAATTTCTTACCAAATGCTTTCCACCATTTTTCAGATCTGTACCTATTATTGAATTAACAAATTGCAGTATAGATATTAGAATATACAAATCAAAATTATTACAATCTATATAGTCAGAGGACAAGGAGGATTGTGAAAATAATACTACTAGCAAAACAACTACTATTAGAATATGTTTGATTTGAAACAATGCTCTGAACTCCATGTTTCTTTTATTATCAATAAAAAAAATATTTATGACAGTTTATCAAATAGTGAAGATAAATTACATGATTGTAGGTACATATGTAGAAGTAGCTAAGGAATGTAACATATTCCTAAATATTTAAATAGTTGAATATTCAGATAAATAAAATTTGAAGGCCTGCAATAAGCTATAATCATAACAATTTTTCTCTCATACTGACTCCATAATTGTCCTACCCAACACCCCATAAAACCCCTGTACAAAATCTCAGTACCACAAATTATAAATTCAAGCTAGCTTCAAATACAGTAGTCAGTGAGCAATAAAATAATTATAAAGCCTTTAAAAATGAAAGATACTTGTTATTATATGAAGATAGAGCAAGATCAAGTAATTTTAAATGTAAACCTAATTCTGTGAAAATAATAAAATGTAAAAGTCAGCCAACACTGATGATAGAGAGTTTTTGCATTTACTACGGGCAAACTTTCTACAATGCATCAATTCCTTTGAAAATGCAGTTAAAATCACAATGGAGAGCTGAGAGGCTTTTGTTGAAAGTTGGTGGACTGGGACAGCAGACCATCAGAGAATTTGCACTGAACAAACAATTGCAAATATGTCGTTGTCCAGAGTCAAGAGATTCGGATGCTGTCCCGGTCCATCAACTTTCGACAAAAGCCTCTCAGCTCTCCACTGTGATTTGACTTGCATTTTCAAAGGAATTGGTGCATTGTAGAGAGATTCCCCACAGTAAATGCAAAAAGTCCGAACTCACACATGGGAATATGTACAGTTATTTATTGAAAAAGATGTGGCACTTTCCAGAAATGCCACGCTCATCTTACTTATTTACCAGTACTGATTGCACAGAAACGTTGTTAGCCTTAACAAAGCAATAACAAAGGCCCTGTTACAACCAGTAATGAGGCAGCGATGCCTAATATTACAACAATGCATTACTTACACATTGAAATAAATGTTTTGACTTCACAATCCAAAAGATGTGACTGGGCTTACTGTTAGCACTCTGTTAAACTAACGTTCCTTTGCGGCCAGCACAGAACTATTTGACATAGAGCACTTTTATCAACATATGCATAGACTTGGGTGGTCATTTTATTGAGTTCTGTTCAAATTCATTTTTACCACAACATGATTTTTATGTTTGAAAATGACACTATATAGCACCAACAGGATGCACAACCTCACTTACTTGCCAATTCCAAAGTTCTTGTGCTTGAACAGGTAATTAGGAACCCTTTGACTAGACTGTTTTAAATTTGGTGAAAGAAGAAAAAAAAACAGAACTTAAGAATAAAATAGTTCAATACATTCCTGCCAATTTTGAAACCCAGGAAGGGGGAAAAGAGAAGATAGAGGCTAAAAAATTAAATTGAGTAATTTTCATAGGAACCATCCATTTTTAGTGCCCAATGGGTTACATATCATCATGAAAGCATGAAAGGAGCGGTGTGGCCCAGTGGATTAGTCTTCGGACTTTGAAACAGAGGGTCGTGGGTTCGAATCCCAGCCATGACGTAATTTCCTTCGGCAAGAAATTTATCCACATTGTGCTGCACTCGACCCAGGTAAGGTAAATGGGTACCCGGCAGGATTAATTCCTCGAATGCTTGAGCGCCCGATCAAGGCAGCCCAGCTAAAGCCGGGGTAATAATAACAGGGCCTGCTGGGAGAATTTTTCGGAACTGAAGTGGCTACCCTGGGTAAATATACCGCTATTATTATTATTATTATAAAGCATTGCCTGAGGTAATCCTGGCATAGATCAGTGAAAATTTTCATTCACTCTCCATCCACCAATAAACATCATATACATGTACGTGAGTGTATTTAATTGCAAATATATTTTACACCATATATACTTAACCATTGTAAAACATGTACAAATTCATCTTTTTTACTGTGAAACATGTATATCCAACCATGATATTGAATTGAATTTAAATGGAAATTGTCAAAAACAAAAATCGCCATCCATGCTTTGGTAAAGGGATTGTGGACATTGAATCATATTTCTCATACATTGAAATTCATACTAGGACTCCAAACTTGGAAATGTTTTTTTATAAATTGAAAGGAATGATGATAGTACTCACCGAACCTCTGAGAAAGAAAATGGGAACGGAGAGACCGTAGCGCCCTCTTGTGGCGTCGATAGCCGACAGTAGATGGTGTAACTCTTTACTGAGATCTAACTCATCTGGCTGGCTACTTGCAGCACTATCTGATCCCTTTTCAAGTCTAATGACAAAGAAATGGTTATATTATAATTACATAAGGGCAATATTATGAAGTACATGTACCAGGGTTCCCAGCTTTTCAAGAAAACAAAATTCCCTGATTTTTCCCTGATGAAGTTTAAAAATGCCCTGATAATTATTCAAACCCATTCCCAGTTTCTCATGTTTTCTAAGTTATTGCAAGGGAATTACATGTATTTTCAGTATAAAAACAATAATGTAAAACTAATTAGTACCATCATAACCAGTCATTCAATGGATGCTGTTTTGATATGCAACAAAATATAACAGAGTCTGACTGACTACCGTGCTTTCAACTTCTGGGCTGATCAAAATTCCCTGATTTTCCCCTCATTTGAGGCATTTTCCCCTGATTTGAGGTATTTTTAAAATCAAATTCCCTGATTTTGGAAAAAAGTAAAATAATTTTCCCTGATGGGCTGGGAACCCTGATGTACGTCTCATGCCCTATACATTTGAAATGCTTGTCTTTGTTATCTACATGTAGTTCACATAAATATTTGCAATTTCTCTATTATCACGGCTTGGGTTGTTCGTAAAGTGAAGTAAACACAGAGATAATAATAATAATGAAACGTTTATGTATAGCGCAATATACATAGGCAAAATTGCATGTCTCTAAGCGCATTTTTTAAGTGGAGAGCAGTGGGTTCCTAATTGTTTACAGAATGCTAAATAAATGTGTTTTCAAACACTTTCTAAACTTTTCATAAGTTCGATGATCTTCGTAGGTTTGCATGGTGGAGTTTATAACGTGGAGAAGGTTTACGGTTCACCATGTGTAATATGAAGAAGGGAACGGAATACAGGCAGAAAAATTGAAATGGAAAGGCGAGAAAGGATGAAAAGAGGAAATTAGAAGTATTTTTTTTGGGGAAAGTTTTCATATGTTCTTATATTCCTTATATTTTCTGGCAGATTATTCCATAATACAGCAGCTGCATATGAAAATGATCTTTCCTTTTAGTGGAAAAAGGTTGATTATCTGAGGGAATTGTCCATAAGAGAGAAAACTTTAAGAGCAAGCAAGTAAAAAATAAAGCGATATACAATGCGTCCCAGAAAAAGGAAACCGGGATTCCCATGTCTTTTTTCTTCAAAGGCAAATAAACTTTGATATTTCATTTACATAGTCATATCATTCAATTATTCCTCTTTATTTTGATACCTAACATGAGACAAACAGTTCACGCATTAATGACTGAGATGAGTTTGAAATTTTAATGTCAAAACCAGGTTGCACAAAAAAAATGGGACAAGATTGGTTTGAGATACGACGACCGTGCTTATTTGATGATTGGCTCATTAGCATTTCTTTTGTTTTCTTTGTTAAGATTCTCTCGCTGATCCCTGAAATGAGAGTGGATTCAGATTCACACGCGAGTTTCTGCGCAAATCGTTTCTGATATGTCTCAATATTTATTGTTTGTAATCTGCCATGCATACACGATTTGCTAAGCTGCTGATTTCGAAATCAAGAGATTACACTTTTGCCATGAGTATCAAATTTATAGTAAAAAACATCTTTAATAATTGTGAAAGCTATCTCTGAAAAACGGGTTTCCTTTTTTTCTGATGCACTGTATATCTGAAATTTCATTTGTGTGGGATGATCATTTATAGAATACTTTCAATTACTTCACTTAAAACATAATTGGTAAAGAAATAAGAAGATTTTTAGAAATGTTGCTTAAAGTGTAATTGGCAGTGTCAATTTGTTTACATAGATGAAGAGAACAATTCAGGGAGAACCATTGTACCCCCAATCATTTACATAGAGGAGAGACAAGGAAATGATTTTATTCTTTCTTATTGTTTTGCTTGTTATCATTTGTTTACCTTTACAAGGTAATGATAAACAGGAACTTAAAACGCAACAAATAAAAAAAAAATACGAACAAAAAACAAATCTTAAAAAATAAATAAATTGCATAATACACCTAATATATAAGATGAATGGGGCCATTAGTGAAAAAAAAACCAGACAGTATAAAGACTTACTTCCTTTTGCAGTTATCACAGCAGTCTCTACTCCCCGTCAATGCACTCTTTGCATTGTGCTGGAAATGTGATAAGATTAATCTATGGAAAATAATACATATTTTGTTTCCATTAATACAATACATATTTTGAAGAATGAGATGGCAAAGGTGAATGTACGAGTATGTTAATATGAGCATGTATTGAGGGATAATTATCATGTTTTAAGAAGGTTGCTCGAGTTTGAGGTGGTGAGTCAAAGGGGAGGGGGGGGGGTGACTTGAGAAGACATGGAAGAAGCAGAGGTGGAGGATAGTAGGAGGGTTGGGTTGAGGGAGGGGGATGCACTAAGTGGAGGGAGGGGTGAGGGTGAATCCAGCACCCCTGTAGTCAGGGGACTAACTGGATTTACAACCTGGATGAATGACTCTTAATACATGCATATTCTTTTTGAAATAATCAATATCATGTTACATACTTTTATCTGTAGCCACAAGGGCGGATGACTGAAGCCTATCACGGTGTTAGGTGTTAACATGCCCCACCCATTACAGAGATGCAGCCTATTTTGTAATAGATTTTTAACTTTAGGTGATGAGAATGAAAATAATTGAGTATCTGATTTAGTGCCCAGGAAAGTGTCAACAGTCATGTGCTAAGTTGACTGTAACTTACAAACATCTTTATGAAACACTACCTGGTGGGTTTTTCATAAAACTGTTTGTAAGTTACAAGCGACTTTACGAATGACTTGCGATCGTTTTTAGGAACTAGATCAACACCAACGAAAATCTGGTGTGTATCGTTTAACACAAGAAAGGATCACCAGTCAAAGATACTACAAGGGGAAGATCAGACACTTCTCTCTTCCCAAGCATTTCATTGCACGCTCTATGTACTGTCCGATCTTCCCCTTGTAGTATCTTTGGTAATGCCTGTTTGACTGTAACTTACTTTCTACGGCATTGTGAAGTTTGTACATAGTCTTCAATCTTCTTGATCATTTTGGACTTGTGTTCTTGGAACTCTGCACTCCTTATCTCTCTCACAAAATGCCTGAAATTTGAACAAGACAGGACACCAATATCAGTTTATGGGATAAACATGCCCTAACATTTGATCAAGACATGACACCAATATCATATGAGAATAAAAAGCCTGAAAGTGGAACAAAATATGATATCAGTAGAGAGTAGGTGGGATCAAAATGCCCCAAAATGGAACAAAACATGACACCAATATCATATGAGAATAAAAAGCCAAAATTGGAACAAAATATGATATCAATATAGAGTAGGTGGGATCAAAATGCCCAAAATTAGAACAAAACTAACACCAATATCAGTATGTGGAAACAAAATGCCCCAAACTGGATCAAGACATGACACCAATATCAGTATATGGCAACAAAATGCCTAAAATATGAACAAATCAGGAAATCAATAGAAGTATTTTTTTAATCGGCATATAATTGCACAATCTTACCAATTTAATGTGAAGTCACCTCGACTGTAGAAGGCATAGCAGTTGCTAGGCATGCCGTCACGCCCCGCCCTACCGATCTCCTGGTAGTAAGATTCAATATCCTTAGGAGCTAAAGAGATAAAAATCAACAAAAATATAATTAGTATGAGCAGTTCCAGACTGTGTATTTATTACAGCAGTTTCTTTTATTGCTCATCCATGTCATAAGATTCAATATTCTTAAATAGTACCTCAGACAAAAATGATAACAAAATTGCAATTATCATCCCAAGGGTAGTTAAAGGATAATGATCATCCCCTCTTTTATTTCAAATGTTTCAACCTCATCTTCATTATTAAGAGTACAATCATAGTTACATTAATTGCAATCACTATCATCATTAGTAATCACATGACCATCTTTCACATCATCATCATCATCAGTATTCTCATGATCATGATCACCATTCTCATCTTTTATCCTCACAATCATTTATCACACTAATCATCTTCCTCCACCTCCTCATCTACACCACTATAATCATCATCATCATCGACGTCATTCAATTCATTATCAATTTGTCATAATCATCATCATGATCACCATTCTCATCTTTTATTATCACAACAACTTTTATCACACCAATCTTCCTCCTTATCATAATACTCCTTTTCTTCCTCATCAGCACCATCATCACCGCTACTACCATCATCACTTTCATATTCCTCCTAATCATATCAAATTCTGACCAATGTTTACCTCCATAGTGTATAACATTCCTGACGTCTGGTTTATCGATCCCCATTCCAAAGGCAACTGTTGCCACTATGCACTGACAAATGAGAGTGAGTGAGAGTAGAGTGAGAGAGAGAAGAAAAAAAATCAAATATACTGTGATTATTATGATTATTTTCCTTCCAATTATGATGGTGTTTAGTATGGACATGGAACTTTGCCCACATTTGCATTCCTGTGTTAGTAACTGACAGTTTGATAGTATGTTTTTTTTTCAGCATAGTTTTCATCATTTCATTAAGTTAGGTATATGTAAACTACTAGATCTAGATATACCATTATATACATTATACTCTGATTATGAAAATACTTACGTTTATTTTCTTATTTACGAGATAACTGGATATACTCATTTGATTTGCTTGTTCATTACGATGAACCAAGCACGCCGAATATACAGTACACAATTTTCCTGCGCACGCGCTGCATCTCCCTATGAACGCACTATCCCAAGATCATCGCGCAATTTGGCGTCCATTTCCTCTCATGAGCCTGCACGCAAGACATGTTGCCACGCAAGGCGAGGGGTAGGTGGGAGGGTTCAAATGAGTATATCCAGTTATCTCGTAAATAAGAAAATAAACGTAAGTATTTTCATAATTTACTATCAATAACTGGGATATACTCATTTGATTTGCTAGACCAACACGGACTCAACGTGAAGGGAGGCATGTCTAGAAATAAAAAGTGCGCAAAGAAGGGAGATTAAGACACAGGGGCCGCTGCCCTAAGAGCAGAGGAGGCAAATAAGGCCTCTCCCGAAGGAATGTCCTTTAGATAAAAGGATGTAAAAGAATTGGAAGAGCGCCAAAAGGCGGCTCTTAGAATGTCGTCCAAGGCGATGCCATTGAAGAGAGCCCAAGAAGTAGCGATACTACGAGTGTCATGGGCTCTCGGCCTAGTGTCTGAAAGGAGAGCATCATCACCAGCCGATTTGATCGCTTCAACGATCCAGCGGGAGATGGTGTCTCGTGACGCTGCCGCAAACGGCTCGCGCGACGTGACAAACAACTGGTCAGAGTTGCGAAGCGTCTTAGTTCTATCCAGGTACCATTTCAAGGCCCTGACCGGGCACCAGACTTTGTCCTCAGTAACCGAGGAAAGATCTGATAGGGGAGCTAGGAAGAACTCGATCGAACCAGAGGTGGCAGTCTGGTTCTTGGCAATAAAGGACGGTGTGGGAATCAAGCGGACTCCACGCCGTTCCCACCGGATGTGACCCGGGGAAGTAGTCAAAGCGTGAATAGAGCTGCGTCTTTGACCAGATGCTACAGCAATTAAGAAGGCAGTCTTGATAGACAAATCATGCAAGGAGCTCTTTGCTAGAGGCTCAAACGGAGGCTTAGCCAGAGCGTTAAGCACAGCCGGAAGACTCCAGGAAGGAGTCAGTCTTTTCTTCGGCGGTCGCTTTAAGAAAAACGCTCTCATCAGTCTAGAGAGTAGACTGGAATTTGAGACGTTGGAGCCATCTGGGAATCCGGAATGAAACGCAGCAATAGCCGACCGGAAACCCCTGATGGTGGAAAGCGAACGACCGATGTCGAAAAGGTGAACAAAGAAATCCGCGATCGCGGCAAGAGAGGCGTTGCGAGGGTCAACAGACCGCGCAGTGCACCAATCTGAAAATCGGCCCAGCCGAGAATTGTAAAGGTCAAGAGTCGAGTTTCTGCGACTCTGTATTACCAATTGAGAGGCACGATCAGAAAGGCCTAGAGCTTTCGCGTCTTGCCCGATAACGGCCATGCGGTTAAGTGGAGGACCGCTGGCCGAGGATGCGTGATCCCCGACAGAGGTTGAGATACTATGTCTGATCTCAGAGGAAGTGTGAGCGGGTCCCCCTCCAACAGTTCGAGGAGTTGCGGGAACCAGTACCTCCTTGGCCAATTGGGGGCCACTAGAAGAAGCCAAGCTTGATCTTCCTTCACTTTCCTCAATACCTAATCGGTATTAGGTGGAACGGAGGAAACGCATAACACCTCCGATCCCCCCAATGAATGGAGAATGCATCCAGGGAAGTTGCTTCTGTTTCGTTGACACGAGAGCAGAACATCGGCAGCTTCCGGTTGAGAGCCGTGGCAAACAAGTCTATTTCCAGGGGTCCCCAGTGGACTTGGATAGACTGAAATATCTCCGGGTGGAGCGACCATTCGGATGGTAGGCACCGGCCCCGGGACAGAAAATCGGCTATCAGGTTGTCGCTGCCTGGTATATACGAGGCAACTGGAACGATCTTCGCACGGTGGCACCACTCCCAGAGCTCCGCAGCTAGGGCGTTGAGAGAGCTTGATCGGGTGCCGCCTTGGCGATTGATATACGCTGCAACTGACTTGTTGTCTGTGCGAATCAAGACCGTTCGATCGACTAACCTGTGTCGGAAATGCTGAAGGCAGTTGATGACAGCCCTCATCTCCAACACATTGATATGAGGTAAGGTGCGTTGAGGTAACCAGACCCCCGAGACCATCTCCCCCGCACAATGGCCGCCCCATCCCGTAAGCGACGCATCTGTGGTCAGAGCGGCTGATGGGAGGGGAGTGCGAAAGGGTTTGCCCCTCGCTACAAAGGACGTATGTGTCCAGGCGGCCAGGCTGAGACGGATCTCCCGTGATAAGGGGATCCGAAGAAGCAGAGAGTCTACGCTCGGTCTGTAATAGTACAGGAGGTATCTCTGAAAGGGTCTCATAAGCAGGCGACAATCTTGTAGAATGTCGACAAGGCTTGCCATGAACCCGAGTAATCTCAGCCATGTGCGAGCCTTCACGAAGCTTCGCTCTCTGAGAGAGCGGGCTAGAGCGACGATTGCCCGAACTCTGTCGGGGCTTGGCCGAGCGATCTGGTTTGGCAAGTCTAGAACCGCGCCCAAGTATGTGGGTACGCGGGAAGGTGATAGGTCCGATTTCTCCCAGTTGACTACGAATCCCAACTCCTGGGTGATCCGCAGGAGGAGGGACAAGTGGGACAGAAGTCTGGCCTTTGAACTTGCAACCAACAGCCAATCGTCTAGATAAACGAAGAGTCTGAGCCCCCGTTCTCTTAGGTGGGCGGCCACTGCTGTGACCACCCGGGTGAAGACCCTGGGTGCCGGGCATAAGCCGAAGGGCATTGCCCGGTACCTGTAAGTCGCTCCGTTGAAGCGAAAACCCAATAGGTCCCGTGAAGCGGGATGAATTGGAATATGAAAATAGGCGTCCCTGAGATCTAGGGAGGCGGCCCAATCCGATGCCTGCAGAGACGGCAGAATGGATGCTAGTGTTTCCATTCTGAAATGGTCTGGCTGGATGAATTCGTTGATTCTTTTCATGTTCAGAATCATCCGTAATTTTCCCGAGCGCTTGGGAATGACGAAGATAGAAGAGAGACAGAGATGTGGACTGTCCGGCACTCTCTCTATCGCCTCCTTCTCCAGCAGCACGTCGATTTCTGCTTTGATATGCTGCTGATGAAGAAGGGAAACGGTCGGCGGTGCGGATCGAATCACGCCGTGCGGGAGGGCCTCTATATCGATATGAAAGCCATCTCGCACGACGGATAAGATAAAAGCGTCGTCCGTTATTCCCTCCCATGCAGGGAGGAAATAACGGAGACGACCGCCGACCGGAACCAGCGCTCGGGGAAACCCGTCAAAGAGGCTGATTGGGCCTAGCCGGAGCCTTGGAGGCTGGCCGGCCGCCCCTACCCCTACCACCACGTGAGGAACTCACCGGAGGTCTAGTGCGAGCTCTGTGATTAGGCGGAGCGTGTGCACGGGGTTGGGGTGGAGTCACCACGGGGCGAGAAGAAGGTCGAGCCTTGGAGGTCGATTTCTTCGTCGGTGGAGCCGTCGGGCGCGAGACCTTGAGCTCTTTGAGAAGCTCCGAGGCCTGTTTGCGTCCTTCGATCTCTTCTTTTAGAAGAGAGGCCACCTCGCCCCCGAACAAATGTTTGTTCGATTGGGGAACGCCTGGGAGGAACTCAAGCAAGTCCTTGGACGCGATGCCCAGTCTGTTAAGGACGCAAATTCTGCGCGAGTTGGATGCAGTAGTGGCTGTAGTAGCTAGCTGCATCCAGAGCTTGCCTACCAAGGACAAAAGTGCCTCATCAAGAAGGACACTGTCGTTGGCTGACACTTCCAGTTCAGAGCCTGAGAACTCACGGGCGTAGCCTGAGTGGGTTCGAGAGCCGGTGATTCGTTAGAATCGCTTGCGGTGTCTCGAGGTGTCGGATGGCCGGTGTCCGCTTGTGGAGCAGACGAGCCCGGGGGTAGCAACCCACAGTGGACAAAGGCGCTCTGGAGCAACATCAGAAGTTGCGAGGCCTGGCCATCCGTAGAAGAGTTTGAAGCCGGGCCGCCCGATGGAACGGGGCTTACGGCCGCGGATTTCTTCTTCTTCTTTTTCTTCTTCTTCGGTGGCTCCGGTGGAGGCGCAGAAGAAGGGGCAGGAGGCTGTGCGGGTCTTGATCTCTTCGTCTTAGCTCTCCCACGGGGAGCGCTCATTGACCGAGAAGAACGATCCGCAGAATCTGACGGAGTCAGGTTAAATCTAGAGTCCGACGGGGTCGGGCTATGCTGTCTCCTGCGACTAGGGGCTGATAGCCCTTTGCCGATGCTCCCTTGGGGAGTCTGAAACGGCATCGAGCCTAGTCTCTTGTGCCGGGCGGAGAGGCTGCTCTCCCCCCGGTCTTTAGGTGACCCGATAGCCGGTGGGTCCGGTAGCCCTAGAGGAGTCGGCGTTTTCTGAACTAGTACGACGCTCCCCGAAAATGGTTCAGGCTCCGGCGCGGAGACCTGGGCTATCACTTTGCGGGCACGTGGTCGCGGATCCACGGTTCCACCCTTCTTAATTGGGGGACGTGGACGCGCATCCACGGCTCCACCCCCATGGGCACGTGGACTCGGATCCACGGTTCCACCCTTCTTAGAACCCACGAGGGAACTTTCTCCGTTTCCACTTTCTACATTACCGCTGATGGGGAATAAAACCCCAGTGTTGGACACCTGTTCAGCGGCCATTTCGAGCTCTTCTAGGGAGGAATCCGAGAAGCTCATGCTCATGTAGATGAAAATCTAATAGCAAGTAGAAAGAGAAAAAAGGGAAACAGAGAAGATGGGGGTAGGGGGGTTGAAAAAACCCCAACCCCAGAAGTCAAGGGACTTCAAAAAACGAACAGTGAGAATTACAATAATATAATATCTCTAACGGGTAAGTACACGCAGTACTATCCCAGTAAAAGGGAACAGTAATAATTAAGGAATTATTATGAGAAACTCCTCCCTATAAATATATAATTATAATTGTTCGTATAAGAAAACACAACAAGAAGACTGCTTCTGCTAAGTTCCTAAGGAAAAAGGGAAGAAGCACCTAAAGAAGAAAAACACAAAGTTTTTTTTTTTGAAGGTGAAGGATGGGATCAGCTGAGAGAAAAAAACAAAGTTTTTTTTTTTTTTTTTTTTTTTTTTTTGACAAGAGGTCGAAAAAAAATTATTTAAGTATCCGGAACCGGTAGCTGATCTGAAAAAAGGAAAGAAGAAACTGAAGCTTGCTTTCCTGAAAAAAGAAAGACCAGAACAAAATTAGCGAGGTGGAAAAGCTAACAAGAACGGCTTCCTAAAAGAGTAAAATTCTTGTGAAGGAAAAAAACCTTTCAAGACAAAGTCTAAGGAAAGAATTTTTTTTATATTTTATTTTTATTTTTTTTAAATAATTTAATTAATTAAATAATTAATTAATTAAATAATTAATTAATTAATTCAAATAATTAATAGAATCACAAGAACAAAGGATACAATAGTTGATTGAAACAAAGGAGACAATCAACTAACTCGAGACAAGAACAATAGTAGTTGAAACGAGAATAGAAATACGACGCTCCTGAACGTCCGACAGAACCTATCTGTGGAAGAGAAATAAATTCAAGGAAATTCAAGACGGATGCGAAGAAGCGAGAAGTCAGAGAATTAAAATGAATTTATAAGGAAGAGGAGCATGAAACTCAACGCCCGCGACACGCAGGAAGGCGCGGAGCTGCGGGGTGGGGATGCGAAGCAACCCGCCTGCGAGAAAACGTATCTTATGTTTTAGACTCACAAGAAAGCAGAACAAAATACGTGAAAATAATATCACGGAGAGCTTGGCGCGATGGGATATGCTTAAAACAACCTTAAAAGGAAAAATAAGATTGAAATAAGGGATAAATGCACTCGTATAAAACCAAAATGTAAAACAAGTTTGCGTTTTTTTGAGAGTGTACTTAGCTTTACGTCTGCACTCGACGGCTGGCGAAAGTAAAAGAGGGAATGGACGCCAAATTGCGCGATGATCATGGGATAGTGCGTTCATAGGGAGATGCAGCGCGTGCGCAGGAAATTTGTGTACTGTATATTCGGCGTGCTTGGTTCATCGTAATGAACAAGCAAATCAAATGAGTATATCCCAGTTATTGATAGTAAATTTTAATGTTACTGAATTCATTCCTTATTTGTATAGAATCTAAGTAGCTCTTTTATCTTTTATGTATATATTATTTTATGTTAACATGACCATACTGAAAAACAGTTAATCTGAGCTTGTTATCCTGTATAAAGATATTTTAATAAATAAATAAGACAAAAAAATAAATAAAAAATAAATAAATAAAACAGATAAATAAATAAAATAAACAAATAAATACATTGTAAATATCTTGAATTGAAGACATTTCTCATGAAATTATTGCTTGTTGAAACTTCTCAAGCGTATCTTCAATCTATCATCAGTTAGTAGAGCCTAATTTCTATGCATTTTCTTCTTAAATCATCAGCCAATAAAACAGATTGAATCAACTAAATTGATAGCTGAATGAAGTATGATCAACATATCGCTTTGATTACCTGAAGTTCATCTCGAACAAATTTATGATGATTTTCTTTTCTCCTATCTGGGTTCATGCCTGCATGATAAATATCCGCTTTCACTCCAAGATCTGGAAAAAAAAGTAATAAAATGGGTTCAAGGATGTGGACTAATAACCTGTGCACATGCAAGTCACATGGTGAAATTTAAATATTATGTGACCCATGCATTTTCTGGGTGCAGCACTGGCATGTAAAACCTGGGCGACACTAGATTTGCTCTGGTAACAACTGCTCCGGGCTTTATTTAGTCTAACATATAGGGTTATGGTTAGGTTTGCAATAGGGTTTTATGTAAGGTTGAGGATAGGGTATAGTATTAAATCCAGGGTTGAAGTTGGTCATTCCATTTGTGTGTAGAATTTATAGTGGAGCAGTTGTCGCCAGACCAAATGTGACAGAACCAAAACCTGAGATGCCATAAACGTTCTCTCAAACGAAAGACCATGGAAAGGATTTTGATGTGCTTATTCAGGGACTCCGGCAAGCATCACTGAGAGCATCACACTGGCTACGCTTGTGATATCAAAATAGTAAGCAGATAAGGCTTCTTTCTCTGTGCGATCCAAGGACATTTGGAGGGGTTAAACAAATTTCTTCTACAAATTATATTCATGATCTTTGTTATAAAACAAATAATGCACAAGTTTGTATTTGTGATGTGAGTGGCTATGCAGGCATCTTGAGTATTCACAATGTTTAATAGCAGAAATTCTCTAATCACAAAAATAAACTGAACTTACTTTTGAGTGTGCTCCCTACACTCTCTGTAGCCTTCTTAGTTGGACAATAGATAATAGTTGGACCATCAAATTCATAGTAAAATCTGAAATATAGATAGACATTGAAATATTGTCAAATTATTCTCACCCTCCCAAGCAAGAAGCAAACTGGAAGAACAAGATTTTTTTTTCTTTTAAGTTTTGATTGAAAGAGTCAAGGATGTAGGATTATTATTTTTTTTTTGAGCAGGTAGACTGTTCATTTACTCATCCCTGCGAAGACTTGTACACTTCTGCTCCAAGTCATCATTTTTTTATCAGGTTCACCTTAACTCAAAAGAGACATCTTGCTCTATTCTTTCTCTTTCAGTCAACCATACAACAGTCCTTTTCAGGATTACTCACATGGTGAATCTTAAGCCTCTTCTACATTAAAAGTATGATAAAAGTAGATTTAGTTTTGGTAATTGTTTTACCGTTAACTTTACTCTTTCCTAATAATCTGGTTAAGATTCATTGGATATATGTTAACACATTATCAAACATGAGGAAAAAATTGGCATCTTCTTGGTGGTTTATAGGCTTGACATTCTCATGTGTTATTTTCAAAGCAGCTTAATTAAAATAAGGTTACACTCACTTTCTTGATTCAACGAGGATGTTGGCAAGATCACTTTGGACGTCACCTGTCTTCAGGTCAACTTGTAGGTAGAGATTCGGCCTGTAAATAATATGACAAGATATTATATGACAGATACATAGGAGTGTACCAATGTTAAATGAATTGATAATTTAAAATCTATAGATCTGAGAAGTAATAATAATAATAACATTCCGCTTTTATAAAGCGCTTAATACATCAGAAAAATGCGTCTACGCTTTACAGATATATTATTACTCCGGTCATCGGATTCAATCAGTCAATCCCACACATAATGTATGCACATCCTCCACTCCCTGGGGAGAATTCAAGTCAGTCGCCGGTGAGGCACACACAGTACTAGACAAGCTACAATGACTTTCACATCTTACCGGGTACACATTTAGCACCTGGGTCGAGAATAGCAAAGTGTGTATTAACGCTTGTCAAAGGATGCTAGACCGCGGTGGGATTTGAACACAAGATGAGAGTCAAGACCACTCCACCACGGCTCCTCCACAGTTTAAGCATGAACTTGTCCCGTTTCATGTAAAGAACTTCAGATTATGCTTACTTTCCATTGAGGTAACTACCATGGTGACAGGGCTCAAAAGCCAATCATAATCAAGGTACGCTTGATTTTCATGATTGCTTGTATATCGTAGTCAATGCAATCAATCGTAGAAAAAAATTAGTCCCAAGTGACTGTATCTGGTTAATACTTCATTACTAAAGGTACAAACATTTGTCATTTACATGAAGGTCTGTGTTGGGTTGCTGTTTGAGATTCTTTGTCATTGTTCTTCAGCTACTGGTAAAAATCCCATCATGCAATTTGAACGGTTGTACTGACCTATCGAAGCTGGTGCATGTGACGTCAGGGTTTTTGAGGCGTAAAGATTTACAGATGTCTCTCTGGACCATCGGAGTAGCAGTGGCAGTCAGAGCAAGAAAGGGCACCTGAAAACCAAACAAACAAACATAAGAATTGTTATAACATAATTGCCACTTGTGGTGAAATCTATAAATGAGTTCGAACAGAATGCACACAAGTTTGTGTGTGTAGCAAAAAAAGGAACCTACAGATTTTGGTATAAAATGAATGTGTAATTGCTGAGAAAATCATCTAAATATTCTCCAAGTTATGAGTTATTTTCAAAACAGCTTAATAAAATTAAGGTTAAACTCACTTTCTTGATTCAACAAGGATGTAACAAAAAAAAAAAGGAATTCCAGTCAGGTACCCAGTTGTTTAGGCAATAAAGACATATTACCCACATGTGCTTATCTGTGTTGGTTATCTTCAGTGTGATCAGCTTGAACCGAGTCTAGATCTAAATGGTAACTATTAAACTTGATTTTTTAAAGATTTTATCTTGAAAAATTAGCATATGGTGCAATTACACCTACTCAGCCCATCTCAGAAGAAAACTATTAAAAATTTAAAGAGATAAATAAGAGGTTGGGACAATAGGTATGACAGAGGAGCATACAGAAGAAAATATTCCACTATAGACTGACCTCAGGAAGTAATTGTCTTAGATTTCCCAGAGTTCTGTATGCTGATCTGAAGTCATGACCCCACTGTGACACGCAGTGAGCTTCATCAATAGCAACGAGAGTAATTCCTGTACATGGATGCAAGAGGTACATTTTTACTTTAAAACTTTGATTAAAAGCATGTCGTCGGCTTACTTGCAGAGATGCCAACCTAAAGGGATGGTTGTCAGGAATATTTACCATATTTGTCAGGAACAAATGGGAGTTTCTCAGGAACATCCCGCGAAGTATAGCATCGTTTATACGCTCAACCACCCAATCGCCATTGACATTGTGCATGCATGAACCGCGGCTTGCACTCCGCACTTCGCTGTGTATTCAGCAGCAGCGCGCGGAGGCGCTTGCAATAGACATCTCAGTAGAGAAACTCCCGTTGGTTTACCGTTGGCCACACACACGCTGCATGCACGATACATGTATACACAATACACGCATATACATGCACAATACACAATACACGCATATATACACATGCACAGCAAAGCAATACACAATACACATGTATTGTAGTTGTTTTTTCCGTAACCTTTTTATTGTTGCCGTAACACCGTAATTGGAGGAATAAAATCGGAACAAATACGGCGAATCCGTAACGGTTGGCATCTCTGTACTTGAGGGTAATTTTTATGATTATTTTTCTATAGTGCCCTTATCAATTTGCTGATATTTTTAGTTTTACTTGAAATTGTGAAATAATTTTGCATCAGATTTGAAATAAAACAATTATTGTAACAAGTGGAACGCCTCTGGCAGTCTCGCCTGCATTACCCGATTCGATATAGCAGCAGTGCTGACTTTGAAAACAGCTATTGAATAATCATTCACAAACTTCATTCATATGATGATAAAATACTATGTCCATTGACCCAAAATGACCGTTGACCATGATCATGTGATCTAATATGTGTGCAAAACAGTCATTTATACTTGATTACCCATATGTCTATGTTTCATGACCTAGATCCATAAACTTTTTAAACGTCAAGTCCACCCCAGAAAAATGTTGATTTGAATAAATAGAGAAAAATCAAACCAGCATAATGCTGAAATTTCATCAAAATCAAATGTAAAATAAGAAACTTATGACATTTTAAAGTTTCGCTTATTTCTACAAAACATTTATATGCACAACTCAGTGGCATGCAAATGAGACAGTCGATAATGTCTATCACTCACTATTTCTTTTGTTTTTTTATTGTTTGAATTATACAATATTGAACTCTTTACAGATCTGACAATAAGGACCAACTTACTGAACCATATACAGTATAGTAGGTCCAGGGAGGAATTAATCGTTGTTTCACTTGACTATGAGGATAAAATAAGAATATTTCATATAATAAAATACAAAAAAAATAGTGAGTGGATGACGTCATCAGTCGCCTCATTTGCATACCGACCAGGATGTGCATATAACTGTTTTGTGAAATTAAGCGAAACTTTAAAATGTTATAAATTTCTTATTTTACATCGGCTTTTGATGAAATTTTCATTGTTATGCTTGGTGGATTTTTCTCTTTTTATTCAAATCAACTTTTTGTTGGGGTGGACTTGTCCTTTAAGTTATGATGCCAATTCAACAAATAACCCCCCCCCCCCCAACATAACCAACGTTCATTGACCCTAAATGACCTTTGACCTTGGTCATGTGACCTGAAACTTGCCGTTTTAATCATATTTGAAGCCATACTTACCGACTTTCGTTTGCATTTCTTCAATGAGATCTGTCGCAACGGAAGCAAACTCTGGAGTCATATAAACCAATCTATACTCTCCTCTATCAATGAAAAGAATAAGAAAAAAAGAAATTAATCCATTTAATACATCAAATCCACACAGTTGCCACTATAACCCAGACCTAAAGTTCTATTTGACAATTTGACTGCTGTGCAGTACTTGAAATTAACCGTAATCCCCCCATGTACAGCTGACTGCTGTTGATCTCCACCACTCATCAGAGGAAGAAGGAGAGGAAAAAGGAGGAGAAGAGAGAGAAGGAGAAGGAGAGGAAAAAGGAGGAGAGGAAGGAGAGGGAGGAGGGGGAGGAGGAGAAGAAGAATAACAACATCATAAAGTCAGCATAACCACGGTCGTTTAATAAAGAACAAGTGGAGCGCCTCTGGCAGTCTCGCCAGCATTACGCAATTCAATATAGCAGCAGGGCTGACTTTGAAAACGACTTTAGAATAAAAAAAAAATCACAAATAACACCATTCATACAATAAATAAAAACAACGTTCATTGACCCTAAATTACATTTGATCCTGGTCATGTGACCTGGAACTCAGGCAGGATGTTCAGTAATACTTGATTAACCTTATGGCCAAGTTTCATGAACTAGGACCACATACTTATAGTATAACTATAGTTATGATGACATTTCAAAAACTTAACCTTAGGTTAAGAATTCAATGTTGACGCTGCTGTTGGAAAAGCGGCGCCTATAGTCTCGCTCTGCTATGCAGGCGAGACAAAAAAAAATTGCTGGAATTATAACTAATTTTCTGCATTGATTAAATGATTAGCTACACGCTACAAACTTAATAATAAGCATTTCAGGGAGAATTTAATGAGAAAACGATAGATTGTGCGATGAAAACAATTCAAAAGAGAAATCAAATAAAAAAATCATTGAGTACTGGTACAAATACATCCATGTTTAATTTGATATTCTTATTTTCATTAATTACTATAAATGAAATATTTTAATTAATTCTTGTTTTGAAGAGGAAGGGATAAACAATTAAAATAATAAAATAAAGGGTGCCTCACCTGATCATATTTCTTTTAGCTTGTGCCATGTCTTTCTGAGCTGATCCTAAATAACATGCCTTGATGTTGGCGATCCTGAGAATACGAAGAAATCATATTCAACATTCCACTTGGATTGCAATTCATCTCAATGGAGTCAAAATCTTTCATTGATTAACTTTAACACATCATTGATTTCATGGCTAACAATCTAATTTTTTTCAAACAAAAACAATCATTTTCATCAACTTGTTATTGAATATATGCTTGGTGGCCGTACAGGTAAATGATGAAAAAAGCTTGCTTGATAGAATACATCGATTAAAAGATTAGAATCTACTTTTTCCAAGAATTTATTTTGCTAACTTGTGGGAGTTAAAATTCACTTGGTCTACAGCAAGTTGGTCTACAAGTTTCTCAGAGTCTTATACCACACGAGTTAAACCCATTGGTTCGTATTCTGAAGTTGGGTTTTATTCAAAATCTTGTCTAAAGTTGTGGTGTAACTATGGATAGCCAATCATGACATAAATCTCTAACAGTAGAGGTTCATAGTATCAGCTCATTTAACTGTCTGGGAAAGATACATTAGATAATTGTCTGGACCATTATTAGAAAAGAACACAGTAAACATAAGAAACACTCCATGTGAACGAATTTGGATATGCTTGGTTTCCCATAATTTTAGCAATGGGCCATTTGGGCTACTATCATTTTGGTCTAATTGCCATTTGGTCTACACTTCACATGGTCTATTACCTACTTAGACCATGGACCAATTACGAATGGACATTCAACGAGAGCATTTTATGACCACCACCTGTTTCCAGCTGTCAAAATTGCTGTCTAACCCTTAACTTTCTCGTTACACGGTTTTTACGACGACCGCCCGGGGCGATTGTTTACACAAGCTCCTTTCGGCCAATGATCGTCACCGATCGATCACTGGCCCTCTTTCGACCAAAGACGGTCATGTTGTAGCCCCGATTGCCAATAGGGAAAGTCCCTACATTACCTAGAATGCAATGCGCAATTCATATCCGGTTTTTCAGTACATTATTTTAGGCTGTCTATAATGTGCGATTGTCGTCTGACCATAAAAAAAAAATCCCGTTAAATTTCATCAATCCTGTGGAATTTTATGCCCAAATGACAATCAACTTCTGACCGAAGGTAAGCGCTACTATCGACATCAATACTGTCCGAAAAAGATGAATTTTTAATGTTTTTCCGCAGATTTTTTCGTCGAATTTCAACTGCTTTTTTGCCGTAGATATACGGATCTGCAAGGTGATGTCAATGCATTTCATTTCCGTTTGTTAGCGATGTATGTAAATATACGTTTATGCACGCCTGTTTTCTTGTTTCTGCTATCATTTTCATAGCGCTAACGTTCGCTGCTGTGCGTTGCTTTTGATAAAGTGAACAAACAACATCGCAATGGGTAGGAGCAGCGTACAATTGATTTCCGCTGTCCATCAGTGAGAGCGTGTTTTACGATCGGCTTGATGGGCGTCAGCTGCCAGCGCTCTGTTTATAAAAGGATTAGCGGTGACGGTCTTTGGCCCAAAGGAGGGGATTCGTTGAATGTCCATTCGTAATAGGTCCATGCTTAGACTGATTGTCATTCAGTCTAAAGCCCAGATGGTCTAAGTTCACTTAAAGCAGTCTGTCATTGACAAATCATGGGGAAATTGAATCAATACGAAATTTGCCAAAGGCCAATTGACTTGCATAATATAATCCGTCCGTCATGAGAGCCTGTCGGACAAATGCGACAAAAGTTCGGACAGCACAAATTTGACTGAACACGTGATCGTTATTTACTTCGGGTCGTCGCAGTTCTCGTTTCCAACAATCCCCATTCCTAGACTCTTAGCAGGTCTCTTAATTGCTAAACCAATATAAATAACCTCTGTGAAGTTACATGTTTCAAAGTGAAAACACGCAGTTTACTATTGGTTGGTTAGTCTACTAACTATTGCTCTCCTCCCAGACATGCCGGCGTCTATTACACAACATCTCAGGCAAGCAGCCGAGTGAAAGACCAAATCCCTTCTCTCTTCTGAGATTAGCCTTGATTCCCAAGATTTGTCTATGAAAGGTCGCTTTAATATACACATTATTTTGCATTTTATTAAATGAAAATTTGATTCATACAGAGTTCACCTGTTCGTATCTATAGACTAAATGATGTTTAATAGGCCAAGTGGATATTAGACAAAATAATTACAGGCTATACCCAGAAATGATACCAAATGGTATATGGGCTAAATAGCAATTAGAGCTAATGGTTAGTAGACAAACTGGTTCCCGTAACACACAGGTTAGTGATTGATTGTACGCTTGATTTTCATGATCGATTGTACATTGTAGTCAATGGAATCAATCGTAGAAAAGTGTTTCTACGATCATTACTAAGCTTTGTGTTACGGGCCCCAGGTTGTAGCTACTTGAAATAGACCATGTGGGATGAAACCAAATGGACAGTAAAATAACAAACATACATGTATAATGCAACACTTATATCATCCTTTACAATAGAATGTGTTTAAGTGCCGCATACAGATAACACTAGCGTATCCAGCATCAACTATGACAAAGAAATGCATGGGCCCATGCACAGGCATATAAATAGAGTCACTATTGTCCTCAGACAATTGGGCCCCTGAAAAGGCAGAAATGCTTTTCATGATCTAATGCTGGATACGCGCCTGGATAAGGCAAAGAGGCCGTAGATCATGTGGAAATTTACAGTTGCAGGTTTTTAGCTACGTGGTCACAAATGATATAGAGAACTTACTTAAGAGCTTGGACCTGGTCCTCCATGAGAGAGATGAGCGGTGAGATAACGATGCTAACACCACCAGTGAAAACTGACGGGAATTGGTAGCAAAGACTTTTACCATAACCTGTACCAGAAATGGAGTAAAATTATGATAGTTATGTCTGCAGAAGTAGAAGCAATTTTTCAGACCAGGGCTTGCAACAAAAGCTTAGCAATTTACAGTGGGGCTGTTTTTTTTTACTACCAGTAATCATACAACATTAATTTTTCCCTTTTCCTCCTCTGAATCACCTTATTTCATTATACATGTATCTTCAAATTTTTTTTTAAACAACAATAAAGGTATTACGAAATTGGCCAAACGATGACAGAAGAAAACATAGCGAAAAATGTAATCATACATAATAATAAACACAACAGGGGTGTGAGTGGTCACAAATGAAAAGATCTGAAAAAAGCTGAAGAGTGTTGAAAAAATCTGAAATAGAAAGAGCTTCCATACTTTTTGTACACAGGAAAGCCAAAAATAAGCTGAAATTAAGCTGAAAATCAAAAACCCAAAAAATCTGGAATCAGATAAAAATCTGATCTCTCACACCCCTGCACAATCAAACATAGAAATCATCTCCATAATCAATCGCTAAACTTAATGATTCAACAGCCCTGAGTTTGCAAAACGAGTTATTATGCCTCTTCTTAAGAAAATTTCTTGTGAGTGAACAAATCATATTTCTTTGGTCTGAAGAGATTTGACTCAAGCAGATTGACTTACCTGTACACTGTATCAACGTACATATTAAAGTTAAACCAGTGAACTATGTAATACTAGTATACAGTGGTGCTCAAATTCAGCAAACCCCATCAGGAAAATGAATATTCAAAGTGTTCAAGTTCTGCCATGTTTTAAATTATTGTGAATACAGGTTATAATAATGAAATTTGTTTCACTGGGCTCACTGAACATTGTCGTCTACATTCAACTCTCAGCATGAAGGAGTGTATTTTATGCCAGGGTGGGGGGTTGGGGGGCCAGTCAAATGTACTGCTGTACACATGGGTGACCAAATTATTTCCAAACATCCCCTAAACGAGTTTTTTCTGTGTGCACAATAATTCCCTAAACAAGTATTTTGCAGGCTTTATTTACACATTTTGGCCCCTACACAAGTTGTCGCCAGAATATGACCATGGGGAAAACGCTTGGAGAAAAAACATACCCTAAACACGCCGTTTGGCTAGTCTTAAAAAAAAGCTTTGGAAAAAAACCCATACCCTATACGTTTGACCATTGACCAGTCTTTCAAAACCACCCCTTTTCTTTGAAAATCTGTGTTTTTGATACCCTTAACGAGTGCACGCACAGCCCACATCCAAAACTGAAAAAAAAAAAGACCCACCCTTTTAAACACGTTTTTTTGGTCATGCATGTGTACAGCAATATATTTGACTGGCCCCCCCCCCCCCCCCCGGGATTTTATGGAGGGGTTCACTAACTTTTTAGCACAACTGTACATGTAGTAGTATTTTCACAAACAAGATAATTTTGCAATTTTCCTCAAAGACATGGAAATTTGCAATATATGTTCACCATTCATTGCTTTTCATTCACTCTGTAAGTATGTCAAAAAGTGATAATTGAATTCATATTTTTGTATTTATCATCGAATCATTCACAAGATACTTTTTATCAATAATTTGATAAATAAACACAATTACCTGTTGCCATGACAACACACTGATCCCTTCTGTTCTTCAAAATAGAATGGATGATTTTCCATTGCATTCTGAAGATAAATTGAGAAAAAATTAAATTACATTATGCAACATTATAGAATAGTTGCTTTGAAAAGCATTTGACATGAACAAGCTCTAGTTCCAATTCTCTGAAACTAGCAAAAAGTAATTACAGCCATCAAAATCCAAATTTGAACAAAACTGGTAAATTAAAATTATCCAAAAGTAAATTTAAAGGATGAAATCATGAAATAAAATGAAAAAAAGAAAGAAAAACCCACAAACTATAAGCATGTCTAGTATTCCAAGAGCATCCATTCAGAGTTCCCACAGAAATTTGAAAATAGAATTCCATGACTTTTACATAACTTTTCCATGACTAAATTGCTGCTTTCCATGACTTCCCGTGACGTCCCGGGAGTTATGTAGAATTTGGGACGTCACAAAACTGGGAAAAATAGAAATCATGAACACCAATTATAATAGCAGAGTATGAAAGTTGTGAGACATGACAAATTGGAAAGCTGCCATAGCCAAGAAGTATTTTAATGCAATTCCATGACTTTTCACAAATTTTCAAAATTCCCTGATTTTTCCCTGCCCAAAAATTTGTCAAAGATTTTCCATGACTGTGGGAACCCTGTTATTGGAGTGATGAGAGTTGGAAATGATATTTTACAACATATACGCATACCATACTTGAGCCATCATAAAGTTTTAACCTTGCCTTTTCCTTATTCTGTCGATCTCTCCGTGAAACTGATGCACTGACTGAAGTCAATATTGGTCGTCGTTGATCACTTTTGACAATTTCTGTACATTAATTTCAAGCTTAAGAATCTACTTTTCGAAACTGTGTTAGAAATTATTTCATATTCTAAACTGGGTTCCAAGAGAAACTTATCAAACTTCACAAGTGCACTACACAAATTCCACTCAGTCAAAATGAACAATATTTTGACACAGGCTAGCTTCAATAATCTTTTCTGAGCACATGTCAATAATTAAGAGATTGGTTTAATCACAATGAGTCTGTAGCCCCTCAAATCAATTAGTTCCGGATCCAAAGTCACAAAATGACAAAAGAAACATCAATGAAAATGATTGTGTGTTTTTGAGCTAAACAGCGACATTTTAAAATGATTTGACCACACTAATGACAATAATTTTAAAGAATAAACGAATACCAGAGATTTGGCATATACAAAGAGACAAAAAGTACATCTTTACGAGGTAATGTCTTAAGGAACTTAATGCATTATCTCGCAAAGGTGTACTCTGTCTCTTTATCTACATGTATATCCAACACGCGGAATTTGTTATCGTTATACAGGTACTGTGGTGTAACAGACCTCCTAACATTGCTGCTGTAAACAGATATACAAGAGATTTATATAAAAAATTATTAAACATTTGAGAAAACAGCCTGAATAAATAGTTGATCACAGTGAAATGAAAGTATCAAAATGTACGGGTATTTACTTACGGTCTGTAAGATGCATGACCAAAGCTTTTCTTCAATGCATCAATGTATTTTTTGCTTGGTGGGGTCACAGAAAGATCTATGGTAATAGAAAAAAATAGAGTATAATCAAAAGTACAAAACATGGTAAAATATCATTATGATAGGAACTAGGCTTGGGATCAATAATTTTTTGCCATTTGATTGTTTGCCAGGGTAGTAAACAATTGAATGGTTCAAACAATCATGATAACTGGATTATGAGAAAAAACAAAAAAGTTTACCAATATATACTGTGGTGCTAAAAAGTTAGTGAACCCCACCAGAAAATGCACTCCTTCATGTTGAGTTTTGAACATAGATAACAACGAGATAAGAGCTCAGAGAAACAAACTATATTGAATGTTATACAAATAATGCATGCAGCCAAGTGCGTTAGTGGAAATGCAGAGCACGCAAGGTTTCTTTAGATAGGTACCGCACTGTTCACGAGCCGCTGGTGGCGAGTGCCCAGTGTGCAACATCTGAAGAAACCGAGCTTTCACTGCATTTACTTTTACGCACGACAGAGCAAGTGCATTATTTGTTTTATAAAATAGCAACACAGAAACAAATTCTTGAAAAGTTATAGTAGCCTACAGTTTTGTTGGACTTCTCCCGGGACTTCTACCGCACTGGTCTGCTTGAGCATGCAATGTCAATTTTCGTTGCGCACCTTTTACACTGCCGTGCATGCACAAAAAAAAGTTGGATGTCATGTGACGCGTATTGGCCGATCGCGATGCTTGAAATAATACACCTATTTTATAAAATATTTTAAAACCTGACTTCACAATTAAATATGGTAGAATTTGAACTTTAAAATATGTTCATTTTCTGGTGGGGTTCACTGACTTTTTAGCACCATGGTGTGTATATATATATATATATAGTACATGACTTGCCAGTGGTCACACACAATGAGCGAGCTGTCTCGGCTGAGTTGAGTGTCCTGGTACAGCTCCAATCGACAACCACATCAACATGAATGATGCATGTTTACTGGGAGAACCGACATTGTGTCTTGAAAGAATTATAGGTTTGGAATTCATTCAACTTTAGAACAAATTTCATTTATCTTGCACTTTATTGTTTAATATCAGAGATTATAGCCATGCACTTTTGATATCGAATGTCTCAAATCAGTAATCAATATCTGGCGAACATTCAATTAGTGTAAAAAGTAGTATTTGATTGCCAATTGTTGGTAAACTGAATGTACTATAGGAGTGCCTTGAGCACCTAACAAGGTGGATATATGTGAAATATAAATACCCTATATCATGATAAAAACAAAACCAAAAGAAGTGCATACATGGGCAGTTTTAATGCATTCAGCATTTCCAATAAGGTAGCGTAAAAGAGCATTACTGATTAAAGTATACATCCGAAGAATCAAAAGTATTTTATAATGACTTTATGTGGTCATCATTGTAAAGGGGAAGTATTACTAATCAGATATATAACTTCACTTTTCAAAATAGTGATCAGAGTTTGCAGAAATCAGCTCTCAAAAATGATTTATTTTCATGCCATATTTCTGCCTTCCACCGGTCCTCTTGCGAGCTCCAGCTGAGTGACGTCACGCAATGAGCAGTGAGCAGCTGAGCCGACAGCAGCCCATTGGAGACGATCTTTCCAATCAGCGTTTTTTGCTCTTAGAATTGTTTATTGCTCTTAATATTGGTCTTGTTATATAGATAAAAGTTTGAATTTACTGAACAGTGAAAAAAAGTGCACATTTAACGTATTTTGGTAACCGATATTTAGCTTAGAATTTTTTTTTTTTCAAGAAATATATGTGAATAAACAAAGCATATTTTCACGTAGAAATCACACTTGCGTCACATTAATATTATAATCAATATAAAGCATAGACATTCTTCTTTATGACTGAACAATAATTATGAAATTTCATTAAGTAGCAAAGTCAGGAACCACAAAAAAAACATGGCAATATCCATCGCGAAATGACTGAAATTGCAGTTGAATTGCCGAAGCATTATTAGGCAACAGCGGCGAGCGGACTTTATTTCATATATCTTAAAAATGCCATTCCGGTAGGGTAATGCTCTGTGGCCAAATGCGTTGGCCATTGTTTTGTCATGTGCGAGGACCCTGGTTCGAAACTCGGGATTTTTTTTTCTGGGCATTTTTTTTTATTCCTTCCCCGTCCCTACCCATCTTTTTTTCTCTTTTTATTTTCTTGTGAAATTCTATTCAGACCTGTATTTATCAAATCTTGCTTCTTAATTGCTGCTTTTGATTTTCAAGTTCTTGATTAGATTATTTCTACTCTTATTTGGGATGGGAGGGGTAGAGTTAAAAGTCAAGTCCACATCAACTAAAAATTATTTGAATAGAGTAATTTCCCTTGTTGTTTTTACTCAAAACAGTCATATACACAAAACAATGATATGCAAATTAGAGTTGTCACTCACATCACATTCGTTTCTATTTTTTGTGGCATTTTGTTTTTTATTCTTTGCAGATTTGACGATAGGAAACTCTTCATCTGATCACAATAGGTTATATTTACGGAACTGTTAAAATAGTAATTATATAAATTTGAATCAAAGTTTTTATGAAATTTCCTGCAATATCTTGTTATTTTTCTTTAAATTCAAATGAATTTTTGATTGCGTGGACTTCTCCTTTACTCTTAATGTAGGGAATGCATAGCAAAATTTATCCAGAAACAAAATTGTCTTAGAATATGCAAATCATTAATTGGACACATGTTCACTTTTCTTTCATCCAGGCCACTTCCTCACATCCACCAGGCTTTCAGTCTTATAACAAAAATGATGAACCATCACACAACAGCACACAACATTCACAGTGCTTCACAATAAATATTTCACTTCTGTTCATACATGCAATAAATATTGTGGAAAACAAATAAAAGGTGTACCCATATTCAAATACCGTTTAAAAGGACAAATATATTATACCTTTCGAGAAATATCAGCACGTTAAATATCTGATAACAAAACATAATTATGGGGCACTGCAAGAAACTTATGTTCAATTGCAAATCAAGCGTAAGTCTTAAATTCAAATTCAAGCGTAATAAGGTCGAGTTGCAATCGCAATTCAACTACATGTTTAATCAAAGGACTTACCCTTGATTTGGGACGTGTGATTGAGTATAACATTTCTCGCAAAATGCCCTAGTAACATTAAAATTGTTCTTTCGTTTTAAATTGTGTGTTATTATTTTTGACAAGATGTATTCCTGTCCAAGTCAAATTTCTTAGTTCTCTCCAAAACTGTGCTCAAAATTGTTTCCAAGATTGATAAAGAAAATTTTTCTTTTGTATCATTATCAGTCCACAACTTGCAAACCGTAGGTCCTGGAAAGAGTGAAGAAAAAAATGGCTATGTCCAAATCATAGTAAAAGGACATGATGGAATCTCCCAGATTGAGGTAGCAAGCAGAGACCAGAAGTCACCAGAGTCAGCAAGTGTGTAGATCTGTGTGTAGAAGAGAGAAAAAAAAGAAATAGTTTAAATAATCAAATCAAAGTATAAATTTAATTATCGTGATGATTGATGACGTGCGGTGGCATGTAATTCCCGGTCAACAACAAATGATAGTAGGTTAAGACACCTGAATAGTTCCACTCAGAACACTGGTGCTCTACCTCAAGTGATGTTTGTGTAGGCCCCACTCCACTTCACTACCGCTACACTACAGTACATGTACGCCACACCTACCCGGGTAGGTGTGTAGCGTAGTGTAGGCTGTAGCAGTAGTGAAGTGGAGACTACACGAATATCACTTGAGGTACGGTGCTCTCTGAGTCTCTGTGTCATTACAAAGATTGCATTTATCTTCATTGTTGAAGGCATTACGCATGCATATATGATATATGCAGCAACACTCTAATCAGAAAGAAACACCAGACTCTAATTTTGGCCCACCCAAGGGTTCATTACATGCCGCCGCGCACAGAAAATTCAAGCCATAGAAGTCGTGTGTTGTGGACCCAAGAAGTGAGATCCCAGCACGCGCGACCCACTAGTTAGAAATCCACTGCCAAACGCGGTTCGTGGTGCGAGGTTAGTATACTAACCTCGCAATACGTGTGAGTGATTTTGGCCAGGAATCAGGGTAATCACCACTCACACGTATTGCGAGGTTAGTATTAGTATACTAACCTCGCACCACGAACCGCGTTTGGCAGTGGATTTCTAACTAGTGGGTCGCGCGTGCTGGGATCTCACTTCTTGGGTCCACAACACACGACTTCTATGGCTTGATTTTTCTGTGCGAGGCGGCATGTAATGAACCCTTGGGTGGGTAATCACTGCTGAAAATTTGTCTGGCTTCATGACATCGGCATCATGGTGATATAATTCTGTGTATAATAAAAACTTAAACATTCCTCTGAAACAGCAGATTTTCAGCCATAGTCCATACCAGTTTTAGAAATCTGAAGAAAAAATCTGCTGGAATTGTGCAAAAACATTATTTCTAAAAATTTAGTAAAATAAAGACTTTTTAATTTTAATAGTATACGCCAAAATGCATGATTCTAAACTTATATCAGATCTGTATCTGTCATCTGACCTGAATGCATCGTCAGAACAAGTACAGTTTCCAAACATGCTTACCTTGACGTTTGACTGGATCAAACAGCGTAACCTGCAACATGCATCGGGAGCAAGTGAATGGGACCGTGCAGCTTGGAGTTTTTCAATAGTTAGTAGAGCAACACAACGAAGACTGTCGAGTGGACAAAATCGATCTTTCCAGTTCACAATTCAATAAAAACCGGGCAAAATAACACAGTTCTGGTTCCCTTATAGTCTGAAGTTGTCGTAAACAGAATTCGGATATCACAATACATGAAGAAAACGGTAAATTCGAAGAAAAATAGAGACCAGGAAGGCGAATCAGCTATCACTGTACCGGTACTGCTGGCTTGCACAGAGCTAGAGAGCGGCCGGCTGAGCTGAGTGAGTCGATCATCATGTGACGTCATTATTCTCGACTGTATTTGATCGCGGTCTGGGGGCAGCTGGGGGGCTGAGAAGGGTCTCTAATAATTTCATTTCTTGCATTTCCACGACATCAATAAGACTTTTTAGTGACATATTTGTGTATAAAAAGACAAGACCTTTCCATTCATATATAATTTGTCTATAATCATCACTTTCGTGAATTTTCTTTGGATGTATACTTTAAATGCTTTGCTCAAGGGATTAGGTGCCATGGCTGGGGATTGAACCAAGAACTTTCGTGTGTCCATCTAAGTGCCTTCAACAACTCAGCCACGGCACCTACACAAAGAAAAGGTATTCTAGAGTCCCAGGGCTCCACACTAACCCTTTTTTTTCTACTGGTCCAACCTATTCATGTTGGGCCAGTAGATACCCAGTATTTTCATTTTTTACTGGGCCGAACCTAAAATTTACTGGTCCCCCAAAACAAAGGAAATCATAAAGACTTGTTTTTTTTTGCTGTCTTTTATTGCTTTTATTGCCCCCCAAAATACTAATAAACGGTTAACACATACACACTCGCAACGTTATTCATGAGAACATTTCTCAATTTTGGAAAAACATTTTTTTAAGGTGCCAAAGCCATTTTTATCATTTACTAAAGAGGAGAAAATATCATTTATATTAGTTTGATACATTTTTTCTGGTCATGTCAGACCAGTAAATCTGGCTATTTCTGAAAAGTTACTGGCCCGACAGCAATTTTTACTGGACTGGGACCATTGGACCAGTGCCAGTGTCGCGAGCTGCCTAGACCTACCGTTGAGTGTTTCATCTTCATCGTCTCTTGAGGTGGTAGAATCTTGTATAGTATCAGTAGATGAATTGGCTGCAGCCTCACACATTGCATCAATCTCCTGTCAAGAAAATCAAACTCAATGGTTGAGGGAATTTCTGGGCTTATATTTTTATGGCAAGACCAACCACTTCAAACGACATTTTTATCCCAGCGTGAATGGGAAAAATTTAAAAAAGGACACAAAAAATATCTTAGGATATATCCATTAATTCATCTAAACCATGGGTTTATCCTTATTTTACTTTGCTTCATGCGTAAAATATTACCGACAAACTGTATTAAACATGTCATTCATCATGGAGTTTACATCACATGAACAACCTGACCAATATGAGAGGAAAAGATACCAGTAATGACTAACTCTCGATTGATACCCTTTATATATAATTTCATTCAGCCACAGGAGGTATTACAATTGAGACCATAAGTGTTTCAAAATACAGAGGGCTTGTGACTGTGCCGTATTACACTTGTTCGGAATCAGCAGAAAACAAGCAGAATCAATTGGATTGAAAAAAAGAAAAATCAGGAAATTCGCTGGGGATATTGAATTCACCCAACTGGAGTTAATACAGTCAATTGACCAGGTCACACACTAGTTACAATAGAGGTGAAAAGAGCCGCAGTGGAGTCGGTTAAAAAATTTGGGATTCGTTTTTGGATATTCCAGGGGCATTATAGAAATTCTGACTGCAACCAAAATATCAGGGCCATCCTGAATGAGTCATGTTCAAATTTTTGTAGATGCATTAGAAGTGGAAATAATGTCAAACAGTGTTCGTGGTACATTCTTACTGCATTCTGAATGCATTTGATATATTCTTACAACACTCAAGCAGCATTCCAAACATTTGAACGCACTGGGAGAACAGACTAACGGGAAAAAAAAATGACCAGCTGGAGGTCAAACTACAGTCAATTCATTCCGGCCCATTTTGCTTGATTTAGAATAAGAGTTTGGTTTGGTTTTATTTACTGTATAAAAATCGCAATAAAATACATTGCACAAGATATGAGATTAAATATAAATATATAAACATGCACATAAAAATATACGGATGGATCACTCTATTCAGAGCCATTGATATAATGGCTCTGTTCTTCCTAGAGGTCCAGTAAGTGATGGATGGGTACTATAGCAAGAGAATAAGGAGGGACTTACAGCCAGCATATTTTCATCTATATCCTCTTCCTCTTCAAAGTCATCAAAGAGTTCTGCAGATACATCTGGGTGTGAACTGGCTTTGTCATCTTTAGGTTCTTTGACCTCAACTGAAGGAATCTCATTAGGAAAGTCATCATATTCAACTTTGCCCATGTCTCCATCTGTAGACTAAATAGAAACAAAATCCACACATGTATGAATTATAAAGAAGTGGAAAAAGAAAAGAAAACATTAAGCAGTCTAAAAGTTACTGATATAAAATAATGGACCTACAACAGGCCCATTTTTAAAGGTCAAGTCCATCCCAGAAAAAGAGATAATCAAAGAAGCATAACACTGAAAATTTCATCAAAATCGGATGTAAAATAAAAAAGTTATGACATTTTGAAGTTTCGCTTATTTTTTCACAAAACACTTATATGTACAAGTCAGTGATATGCAAATGAAAGAGTCGCTGATGTCCCTCACTCACTATTTCTTTTGTTTTTTATTGATTGAATTATGCAATATTTCAATTTTTACAGATTTGACAATAAGGACCCTCTTGCTAGAACCCCAAAGTGTTAAAAACAATGATAATTACACATGTTCAGGGGGAAATAAAGCTTTGTTTCACATGACAACAAGGAGAAAATTAGGATATTTCATATTCCATGTAATTAAATACAAAATAAATAGTGAGTGGATGATGTCATCAGTTTCCTCATTTGTATACTGACCAGGATGTGAATATAACTATTACGGAAAAATAAGCAAAATTTTAAAATATCATAACATTCTTATTTTCCAACCGATTTTGATGAAATTTTCAGTGTTAGGCTTGTTTGATTTTTCTCTTTTTATTCAAGCCAACTTTTTGTTGGAGTGGACTTGTCCTTTAATGATAATGGTACAGGTTTTTTTTTTGCAAAACAAATGAAATTCTCGCACATTAGCAGAATGCATTTCAGCTATCATCTTCGTACTGGTGCTCCTTCTGGTTTCAACTCATTTTCATGATAATAGATAAGGTGTTTTTATCAAAATTTGGATCAAATAAAGGATTTTACTGAAGCTTCAATGATCACTTGAAAACAGCCCACTTAAAAAGTGGTGTCTCTTCTTACCGAAGTACTAGTATCCGCTTGCAAATTTTCTTCATCATAATTCAGCTCTTCAATTTCTTTCCTGATGACAAATCAAGATTTGCCAACAGCTACCATAACAAAGGTACTTTTCAGCTAATCAAAATTGAGGATTTCACTGAAGTTTCCAATTAACACTTAACGACCTACGGTACTTAAAATTGTGTCTCTTCTTACCGGAGTACTGGTAGCCTCTTGTGAAGATTCCTCCTCATAGTTCAGAGATTCCATTTCCTCCAGACTTGACGCTTGTCTTGTCCTCTCATTTTCGTTGAGCAATGACTGAAGGTTCTTGAGAGCCTCAGTGGCAGTCTTGGCAAGATCCAACCCATTGGTCAGGCAGTCTTTGGATATTCCTGAAAAATCATCATAACTTCATGGCTTAAATTCCAATCAGGGTACGGCCACTTTTATATATAGAGCACATTTCGATATTAGAGCCTAAATGGGAACAAATAAAAAGGAAATAAAAATATCCAAGGCTAATGAGAGGGGCACTGAGGGCAATCTACAGGGCACCCAAGGTCTTGGATTATTTCAAGCCTTGTGCATAGCCACATGTTTTGAAAACCTACATTTTTTAAAGCTGAAAATGTTCACAAAATTCACCAAAAGTGTCCACAAAATCTTTCAATTTTACTTTTCAAAATGCATCAGTGCCCAAATTACTAGCTCCCTCGATTTCAAGTTTCGTCAATTTTTTTTTACACATTCTAAGTATGGCCTCAGCCTTATGACTACCATTATCAAGACTGAGATATATTTGATTTGTCGATACTTGGTCTGGTGACACTTGCTCCTTCAGATCAAGTATAAAAAGTTAATCACACTAATCCCCAAGCCTTTCATATCTAAGCAATGCACAACATGAGCAATTGTCACAAGCCTCACGACTGTGTAAGATTAAAACAAATACATAAATTCCAAGTATTTGTCAAGATTTTCCCATCCTAAATAATGCCCTTTTTACTTCACTCTCATAATACAGTAAAAAGGTTACCTCTTTTCTTGAATTTGGCAATTTTGATACCCCTTTTTCACTGTGTGTCATTACATTGCCCAGCCGTTAAAGACAACCACCCTCTTTATGTGTCTTTGAGTACAAGCATGTCTATACCAAATTTTCCAAGTTTACCTAAGAGTTTGGACTGGTAGTCTACAGTTTCAAGAGTTGCATGGGCGAGACGTTGTAGAGAGGAGAGTTGGGAGACTAACTGTGTGGCATCCATCTTGGTACAAAGCACTCCGTTTCACATAGATTCACTCCCAAGTCCTGTGGAGTTTCATGTAGAAAAATTGTGATTTCCAATGAAGAATTTTTTCTGAGCCAATCAAATGGAGGAATATCGGTAGCCTATAACAGTTGACAATGAAAATCATTATTTGTGTCATGAAATGCTCCCCTATTCTCTACCATCCTTCTGCGGCTTTAGATGTTGTACTTTGATGACATAAAGCACTCTGTGAAAAAAGAAAATAAATGAAATTGTGGTGACGCATTTTTGTGAATAAATTGAAGATGGTGAAGGATCTATGTAACTGATCTTTATTCAATTCCTAATTGTATATTCGTAATAATTTATCCTACTGATTTCTAATTATATCAACTTCTTGTAACAGAAAGGAAAAATTAACCACCCAAAATGAAGAAAATGAGGGTCACTTAGTTTGCACCTTTCATATTTTTCAAAAAATGAAATGTCCTAGACTATATGCCTAACTAGTCTACTTACATTGGTAGGGGGTCTTAAAGCTACACACCACTCCATTGCGCATGCAATTTCAACGGCAAAATGCACACACTGTGTGTGGAACAGTGACTTTAGTGTGATGATTGAGTCCTATTCAATTTTTCTCAGCCTCGGGCAGGAATCGCTCGTCTTGAATCTTGCGATAGTGGAGACAGGGTTTCTTAAATCTCTAGATTATTTATCGCGAAGAGGGCTGATCGGGCTAAAATCTCGATTGAGCAAACTCGGGCTGGTGCAGCACCGCCTACTTAGCCAGGCGGCTTCTAGAGAGTAAAAATCATTTACTAACGTAAGGTCACTCTCATGAAGCCAGGCCTTCTATCCCATAGACCCACACAATGGAAGCCAAAACCTGAAACTTTCACCCCCGAGATTTCTACTTTCCTTCTAAAAGATCTAGCTCTAAATCATGTACATGGGATAAAACTTCATTTCCGACATTTCTACGCTCTCGTTGTTATTTTTAAAACAAGAATTCATCAAAAAAATGAAAAAATATTGTGAAAAGACGGAAGAGACTTGCCCGATGTTTACGCCGCCATCTTGTTTCTTATTGTACTTCCCCAACGTTACGGACGCGAGCGTCGCATAACAATATTTTTTCACAATATTTTTTCATTTTTTTGATGAATTCTTGTTTTAAAAATAACAACGAGAGCGTAGAAATGTCGGAAATGAAGTTTTATCCCATGTACATGATTTAGAGCTAGATCTTTTAGAAGGAAAGTAGAAATCTCGGGGGTGAAAGTTTCAGGTTTTGGCTTCCATTGTGTGGGTCTATGGGATAGAAGGCCTGGCTTCATGAGAGTGACCTTACGTTAGTAAATGATTTTTACTCTCTAGAAGCCGCCTGGCTACGCCTACTGAGGTCAGAAGCCCATTTGTTTCGTGTCTGGATGACAACAAAAATCCTTCTCAAACAAAAGACAAGTAGACAGTGAATTTTTTAAGTTGAGTCTAGATCTATCTAGATACATCATGATCATGATGGTGAAAAGGGGTAATTTTTCATGAGGAATCTGTTTATCACATTTTTATTTGCCGCCAAGGTAATTGGTCTCCCAAGAGTCCCATGTTTGTCCCAACCAAACTCAGTCTCAGTCAGTCTCAGGAGACTAGCTGTCTCTGAAATTGGATACCCAAATTCTTTACAAAAAAATCTCTGATAATTGCTAATTTGGAGACAGTCTCCCAATTTATTGGCCAGGCAGCATGCGCCTCTGAGCTGAAGTCCCTATTTGACCCTATATCTATTTTTAGCACTCTCATCAGTAATTGCCGTCAATGTCCTGCAGGGCCAGGAGTAAGTGAAAAAAAACTGGCCGGCGCTAGTGTAGTTTCGCACCTCCCCGTTTAATGGTTTTCAAACATGTACAATCTCACCCTAAATAATTCACAACCTAAAATACTTGCATCTGACTCTGAGCCTCCAAAGTCCAGTAGAAGTTGAATATTTGCCGTTTTGACACTTTTTTACAAAGTTTTACACCTATTTCGGAATCACTCGGTCGCTTGATCAAGCTCAGCGCTGCACATAAGCAGTCGGTACGCGTACAGTACGTACCACCTAGTGAAGTGCAAGAAGAGCGAGTTTTTCTATGGTATCTTCAAAAAGATTTTTTCCCCTCTTTTTTGTTTCAGCTTGCACCAAGTATTACGGTAGTGGTTGTGCATTTTTCACATTTCTTATTTCATTCAAACAAGCACACACACGCACACCCCACACACACCTTCACACAACAAACATCAACCACTCTGCACAACCACTAGGCCTACCGTAATACTTGGTGCAAGCTGAAAGAGGGGAAAAAAATCTTTTTGAAGATACCATAGAAAAACTCACTCTTCTTGCACTTCACTAGGTGGTACGTACTTGTAGGTATGTGACAAAAAAAATGAAAATCATCAAATATGAATAAATTTGGTATCACTTGAAAGCTCTTAAAAAGACCTTTAAAATGATACCAAGAACTTTAGTTTTCATAAAGAAATTATAAAGTTATTCCAGTTTAAGTCGCACATATTCATCCAAATTTGTGGTCATTGTCTTAATGTAAAGTCAATGGAGTACAGAATCGATTTTTGTGACCATTTTGTGACCATTTTGAACCCCAGCCTTCAACAGGCTCTAACTTCTTTGTTTTTGAGCCCTATGAAGTAATTTAGGTATCAATGGAAAGGTGAGAGAATGCTTAATTGATGTGTATCAATTCATCTAGTAATTTTTCTTATGTGTAAAATAATTTCTTCTAATTAATCCTAATTAATTATGCAAATAACAGAAAATCACAATTACTTGCCTCTTTTTTTTGCCAAATGAAGGTGATTATGATAGATAATTCATATAATTTAGTTGGCATCAAAACAGCATCATGTAGATAATTTCCTAATGAATTTGTCTTAAGTATTGTTTTTGTAATTTCTAATGTATTTCTTTGTTTTTCTGATATAAATTACAAGCTCTTTTTCAACTTAGTATTGTAATTTTGTATGTGTTTGTACGGGGGTCCTTTTTTACATAAGAAAAAAATTATTTTGTACTTTGTATGACCAAATAAAAATATGTGTGTTTTTTCTGATGTATTTTATTGTTTCACCACTTCCTTATGTATTCTATTGTTTCAACAGTTTGTTATAATATGTAGCTTTTGATTTGAGAGACAATGGACATGTGATTACATTTTTAGAAGGAATGAGCAGCTGAGTGTAAAATATGTATGTAGAATTGTATGCAATTTATTTCAAGTATCAAGAAGGACGAACATGAAGTTTTAATATATTGTATCAGTTGTCAATTTCTTAGATTTGTATACATACATTGTATTACAAAAGCCCTGTTTGAGCTCTCTTTTTAAAGAAAAATAAATTCAAATTATTAGTCGAATCCAAAAGAAAAGGAAAAGAGTGGTCTATTTCTTTCAAAACAAAGCAAAAAACAACCAGCAAAAATATATAACAAAGCTTTAAACAACAACAACAAAACAGACATCAAAGCTCCAAACAAGCACTGAAAACAAGAGAAACAAAAACTTGTACCAATCCCATCCCCATTTTCCAATTCAAAATACAACCCCCACCTGCATCCCTAAAAAAAGAAAAGTGAACAAAAAAATAAATAGTACAATTAATAATAAACATAAATACAGGACTCAGACCCATCTGGAAATGAAATATTCTTTCCTCTGAGTTTTCATGTATTTTCTTACAAGAATGAAAAAAATTACAACATAAAATAAACAACATCTAGTTCGTGCATTTAAAAAAAACAAATCAACATTTAAGATATTCTCCTTTCAAAAGCAAATCCAGTCTCCAAATAATGAAATATGAAAAAAATAAACAATACAATAATTTAAAAAAGAAACTTAAAAAAATATATTTAAAAAAAAAAAGAAACTAAAAAATAAACATAATTTTTGCATTTTAATTAAAAAGTCAACATTTATGATATTCTCCTTTCAAAAGCAAATCCAGTCTCAAAATAATGAAACATGATTGAAAAGTTTCAAAATGTTTTTTTTTTTCTACAAAAGAAAAAAAGAAACACTATAGATTTTGCATTTTAATTTAATAAGTCAAGTCAACATTAATATTCCACTCCCAAAAGAATCCAGTTTCCAAATGATAAAATATGATTCTATAACCTTAGGAGGAAAGAATGTTTTTGTGACAAAATGTATATATTTAAATCAATATCAGAATAACAATCTACGGTAATGACAGACATTTTCAGAAAAAGGCACAATATTATCAAGTGAACAATTTAGATCCAGTTCAATCCAGCATGAACGACTCACTATCGACCACTCCCGTCACCAAGCCCTCCGCATCGGGTACCGGTAGCTCGACTGCCGAAAGACCGTCGGGAGCCCACCGCATCGGGGAGCTCATCTGGCGAGAGACCGGTTGTGACAAGGGTAGCTCGCGCCTCTTATATCTGGACTGCTCCACACGAGAACATTTTTTTTATAGTTTTTTTTTCAATTTGAATACATTTTTAAAAGGTCAAGATACATAATTGGATTGCAGTTCTACTTACCATTAAAAAATTTCGATCATTTGCGCATCCAAAAATTTGATGAACTTTCAAGCTCCGATATCCACACTTCACAGGCGAGTATCCACATTGAAACTTATATGTACAGAAAGAGCAAGTCTTCAACTGTCTGTATCGAGGCACGAGATTGCATCAACTATGTGCGCATGCGCATGAAACCCCATTTTCGATGAGCCGCCCAGACAGAGGCGATGCCACTTGCAGCAAAACCCGCGCGAAAACCGTGCAGCCAAAACCAGCGTTCGCGATGCGCCCGTATTCACACATACCTAGTACTTGTACTAGTGAGTTGTACGCGTACCGACCGCTTATGTGCAGCGCTGAGCTTCAAGCGACCGAGTGATTCCGAAATAGGTGTAAACTTTGTAAAAAAAAAGTGTCAAAACGGCAAATATTCAACTTCTACTGGACTTTGGAGGCTCAGATGCAAGTATTTTATTTTTAGGTTGTGAATTATTTAGGGTGAGATTGTATGATGGGGTGTCCAAACTTCGCGCACTTTTCAAAAATATTCATCAGGCTTAAATATTTTCACAAAATATTCCTAATTTATACAAAACCAATTCAAGAAATAGTAACCACATTGACGGCAAGATCGTAAACTATAAAATCATGGACGAAAATGTAAAGTAGGTCAAGGGGATTTGCCGGTATCGCGATCTCAAAATTCTATTCCGATCAGCGAATGCGCGCTGTGCTGGAAAACCGTTCAGAAAAAGTGTGACCTAACTTCGCGGACCAAAGTTTTTGTGGACATTTAAACAAAAACTCAAGCTCAAAAAGTGAAATATTTATATCAGATCGATGGCAAAATGCTATAGAATCGGTTAGTACCACATTTAACTCACATTTTTTATGATTTCTGCTTGCAAAATGGTGATATCGTGATGCTTGTTGAAAATATCAGATTTCTTCAAAACAAGCGCTAACGGTGACAAATTTGCCGATCTTTTGCCAATATTTTCATGAATACTGAACTCATCCTAAAGAAACTTACACCAAATGGTAATTTTAGGTCGCTTTTCACGTTGATTACGTCAGATTTAAAGGATATTGGCTAGTTTTTTAGATAATGACCGTCCGCGAAGTTTGGACTCACTGACACTGCCATACATGTTTGAAAACCATTAAACGGGGAGGTGCGAAACTACACTAGCGCCAAACTGGCCCCATAAATGAGGACAATCTCATAAAAATTGGGTCTTCGTCTACTAAACTATACTCCCACAACCAAACTTGCTACACCCGGCGATTTAGCTCCTGTGTAATTTGAATGACTCTATCACGGAACCATGTTTTCACCGTTCGAAACTAGTGTATGAAATTCGCATGCGGTGTAACAGAGTTGTCATGTCTCTTAGTGGCAAAATCATGAAAATATCAGCGCGCTGTGACCTGTGTCGAAGCTAGACACGCGAGATAAGAAAAACAACTTAAAGTGATTAATAAAATAAGTCTTATCGGAAAACGTAACGTCTAAAATTCTTACCTCTATGAGTCAGAATTCTCACAAAATCTTGAAAGAAGGAAAATACCCTGATCTGACAGCTCAGCTCGCCAAAAGTCGCGCGCTTACTTTGATTAGACGTCGAGTCTATGGTACGCCAAATGCTGGTGATCAACAATAATTCTACGGTCCGGGGAGCGTTTCATCAACATTCTTGTTCGACAAGTTGTCAGATCTGACAACTTTTCCGGATTTTGATTGGCTGAGAGTCACTGTTACTATGGTAACTGTCGGATAAAATAGGACTTGTCGGATAAAACGTCTGACAAGTCCTTTCATGAAACGCTCCCCTGGTGACGAGTTCTCCGATTTTCAGTACCGTACCGTACATGTATTCTGAAAATCCCGGTACCAGAAATCGCTGTGATTGACAACATATGTTTTGATTAAATTATTTATCTGATCGTTTTTTTCATTCATTCCTTCCTTCTTTTATTCATTCTTCATTCATTTACCTATGCTATATTTAATTAGACTAGTCTACCCCCAACAAAATGTTGATTTGAATAGAAAGAGAAAAATCCAACAAGCATGACACTGAAAATTTCATCAAAATCGGATGTAAAATAAGAAGAAAGTATGACATTTTAAACTCTTGCTTAATTTCACAAAACAGTAATATGCTGGTCGGCAAATGAGTAGACTGATGATGTCATCCACTCATTATTTCTTTTGTTTTCTATTACATGAAATATTCTAATTTTCTCCTCATTGTCAAGTGAAATAACGACGATTAATTCCGGCTTCCCTGAACATGTGGAATATTTTTTTGGGTTCAGTCAAGTTGGTCCTTATTGTCAAATACGTAAATAATGATATATTGTATGATTCATACAATAAAAAACAAAAGAAATAGTGAGTGAAGGACATCATCCTCTGTCGAATTTGCATGCCAATGAATTGTGCATATCACTGTTTAAGTTGTGAAAAATAAGCGGAACTTTAAAATGTCATAACTTTCTTATTTTACATCCGATTTTGATGAAATTTTCAGCATTATGATTCAAATCAACAATTTTCTAGGATGGACTTGACCTTTAATTATTTGTTCATTAATTTATGTATCTTTCTATCCATGTATCAATATTATTTTTTTCATCCATTTCATTACTTTATTTATTAACTCATGCACTTTTTGAAAATTAATCAATTTATTTATTAATATATTTATTCAGTCATTATGGGGGTAGGGGTAGTATCCAACAAATTTTGATATCGTTTCCAGTGGTCTATAACAAGATACATAAAGTATTAAGAATTTCTTGATAGCCCTTTTTTTTTAATACCTTAAGCTTTTTGCTGCATAGCAATTACAAGATTTAATTGCCAGAAATGGCAGAATTGCTGGGATACATCTTGATTATACATTGATCATGAGCCGTGGAACCGGTAAAAAAGCAAAAATATACACATATATTACCATTTTTTATTTAAGCCCCACCCCCCCACACACTTACAAAACTATTTTGTGTCCCCTTTTGATACTAAGAACCGGGGGGGGGGGGGGGGGGGGGAGTCAAATATTGCTGTACACATGCGTGACCCCCAAAAAAACATGTTTAAAGGGGTGTTTTTACAGTTTTGGCCGCGGGCTGCGCGTGCACTCGTTAAGGTTATAAAAAACACCAATTTAAAAAAAAGGGTGGTTTTGAAAAACTGGTCAATGGTCAATCGCGGGGTCAGACGTATTTAGGGTATGTTTTTTTTTTTAAAGAGTAGCCAAACGTGTTTATATATATATATAGGATATGTTTTTTCCTCCTCGTTTCCGAAAAGTGTTCGGGCCCGAGACAAAACTTGATTAGGGGTAATATTCTGGCAACAACTTGTTTAGGGGCCAAAATGTGTAAATGAAGCCTGCCGAAAATCTTGTTTAAGGGGTACGTATTTTGCACACAGAAAAAAAATCGTTTAGGGGGTGTTTGGTAATGATTTGGTCACGCATGTGTACAGCAATACATAATTACATGTACATGTGGAGTACCACAAGGATAATTACTTGGCCAACTTTTGTTTATTTTATTCATCAATGGCATACATTGTTTGTCAAACCTTTCTTTTATCATGTATGGCTTATGCTAACTATACAAAAATTGTTTATTCTGATAAAAATCTCTATCACTTGTATTCAACTTTCATACTGAATTATCAAATGTCTGCAAATGGTTCTGTGCAAACAATCTTACAATTTATCATAAAACAATGCAATGAGATTGTATTATGTAATTCTACAAGACATAGGCTGATTTTAATCATGTAGAAGTTAAGCTTAACAGCCAGATTATTCACAGAGTTGGAAATACAAGGTATCTTGGTGTTATTGATTGACAGTAATTTCACATGGATACATGACATAAATGAAATTGAGAATAAAGTAGCAAAAAATATTGGAATAATTCATTGACTAAGCAAGCTTCCTAAAACTGCCTTTATCTATCTATCTATATATCTATCTATTTATCTATCTATCTATCTATCTATCTATCTATCTATCTATCTATCTATCTATCTATCTATCTATCTATCTATCTATCTATCTATCTATCTATCTATCTATCTATCTATTTATCTATTTTATTTCCAGGCAAAAGACAACAAGAATATGTACAAGAGAATTAAAGAAATTACCACCGACTAGTGCCTAGTTTCTGTTATGAAGCTCTTCTCACTAGTCGGGGTTTACAAAATATACAAAACTAAAATCGGTATAAAATGGCAATAAATGTTTAGATGCATTACTTATTAAAACAAAGAATTTGATAATAAAGAGTGTTTGTTTCCATGTGCAATCATAATATCCAGTCAATATGAAATGTTTATGCATTTAAATAAACAACGTTATGCCTTGTGTATATAACTCTTTAATCCTGGCATATTTTAATCATAATAATTTGGTTATTAATACATTCCAAAGCCATCTTTAGAAAAATATTTTCCATTCAAAATATAAAATTATACCATTTCTGCAGACAACATACGATCAACCGACAAAACTTTATTTCATTCCCTGAAACCGCTGACATAAAAACATCATCAATAAACTTCATCAATGTGATTTTCTATACAGGTGTTAATTCTCAAATTCCACAAAAAAATGTTATTTTTTTATGCATGTATTAAATATACATCATTTTGATACCTGATCAAATAAATTCCTAAACACAGACCTTCCGACACAGCATCCGTTATACTGGCCCAAAAATATGAAACGATCTTCTGGACTACACAAAAGAATCCTTGTCAACAACTGGCTTCAAGTATATATGAAATGAAAAAAGAAAAAAAGAAAAGCTTTTGCCATCCTGTGTATGAATATCTGCATATCTTATAGGCCTACTATGTTTTACTTTAAGTCAACATGACAATATGAACTTGACTTTGAACTATGTGCAATTTGTTGTTGCATTTTTGTTGTTGTAATCATACATGTTGTACATTATTTGCTCAGTATTTCATGCCTTTTTTCCACTAACGTCTCCCTCTCTTGATTTCCTCCATTATTCTCACCTTCTTCCTACTTCTTTTCTAGCCTTTTTCTTTTCTTTATCTACAGGCGTATCCTGCCACAAGCTTTTGCTTTCAGGGACTTCGATAAACATAACTTGTATATAATATTTAGATTCTTAATGACAAAATTATTTTGTATGTGTAAATGTAAATTAACAAAATCAAATTTGTGAAATGGAGGAAAATACATTTTTGTATGAATAAAAAAGAGAAATATCAAGGTTCATTCCCCTTCAAAAAGTGTCTACACAAAGTTCTTTGATACCATATTTTAAGAAAAAAAAATGCTGATCTTTTATTTACAGTGCGTCCCAGAAAAAAAAAAAAAACGAGATTTATCGATGATTTGTCCTAACTTCACATCACAAATACAAATGACCTATTCTCTTTCATTCTTTCATTTCTCCTCTTTCATTTAAAATAACTTAGATTATTCATCATTCATGCATGAGTGAGCAAAAAACAATTTGAAGAAAGGAAACCAAAAAGTCACTTGGCGGGCGGTATCTGATTTTTAAAAAGAAAATCATATTTTTAAAAAGTTCGATATCTGCTCTTTAATTTGATACCTCAATTACAGAAAACAGTCAAGAAGTAACAAAGTTCTGTTTATTTGAAATAAAGCTTGAATTCCAATAATTTCATAAAATGAAAAGGTTTTACTCGATAGCTTTCAGACTTACTCGACACTCCGTTTTGTTGACGATCAGCCACTTACATTGACGAGTGGATACCATGCGCGACCAAAAAAACACGTAAAAAGGATGTCTTTTTCAAGATAGGGCACGTTACGTACGTAACGTAATAAGGGTGTCAAAAACACTAAAATAATGAAAAAAGGGTATCTATTTCGCTAGGAACGCTACGTGTTTACGGTCAAATTTGCGCAGGTATAAAAAATCAAGACTAAAATGTTTTTATAAAGGATGTACTTTTTGCCCCAGGAGTCAAGAGTACGATTTGCGCGAGTTGGGCTGTACTATAAACCCAATGATGTACGGTAGGTAAAGGTAAAACCGACGACCGACGTCCGTGACAAAACATTGAAATGTCGCTGTACTTGTTTAGGGGTTCAATTCAGGGAATACTTGCCAATAGTATCGTTTTGTTTCCAATACTTGTTAAGGGTAGGGTTTCACACGCCAATACTTGTTAAGGGGTGCATTTTCAGAATATGGAAAATACGTGTTTAGGGTGCTTTTTGAGACCTCATGGTCGCGCATGGTATCCACTCGTGGATGGAAGTGGCCCCCCCCCCGGGATATATATACAAATAAATACAATTCAAATAATCTTTGCTAATTCTGGCAACTGCCACCCTCTAGCTTTTAAAGTGACTAGGGTTTTCACTCACAGATCAGTCTATACCCACTTCGTCTACTTTCCGTTTGGTCTTATCCCACAATGTCTAATCTTAATTCGTCTATAATATATCTACTACCCATTTGATCTAATTGCTATTTAGCCCATTAAAATTTTTTTTAATTTCCAGTTAAGCGATACACACTTTAATTCACTAATATTCTAATAGTCTAATATTCACTTCGTCTCACGCCATTTAGTCTATAAAGTTTGATGAACTGTTCATGAACCAAATTTCCATGTGAAATGCAAAATAAGAAGTGAAAATTGGACCACCTGGCAAAAAGATGAAATGAGAAATAGTATATGTGGGTATTAGACCAAGTGTAAAATAGACCAATTGGCCCGTATTCTGAAGTCAGGTTTAACTTAGACCATGGTCTAACTCTGTGCTAAAATTATGGGAAGCCAAAAGTGTCAAATTTTTATTAAGTTGTATGTTTCTTACTGTGCTCTTTCCTGATTCATCGATGGTGAAGACAATCATCTATTTATACTTCCTAGACAATTATGAATGATTTGAGAGCCAAATGAGCTGAAATATGATATCTCTACCATTAGTGATTTATGTAACAATTGGCTATCCATACTTAAACCACAACTTTAATTTAAACCGGACTTCAGAATACGAGCCAATGGGTTTGGTGCATTTGGTATTAGACTCTCTGAGAAGTAGACCAACTGCTTGTAGACCATGCAGGATATAAACCACCATTTCTCCTGAAGTCAATTGCTCTCATTAACCTTCTTTCATAGACATATTGCTTGATTCGTATTAGCGAGTTTTTTGCTTCCACGATGCACGACGGATTCAAGAACACAGAAAATGTATTGTCAAATGACCTTCATGACAATGAACAACCAAGATGTCTTAGTCAAAATTTAGTGAATCAAAACAGCAGTTTTGTTCTGGACTATATACAGTGCGTCCCAAAAAAAACTATACACTTTTGAAATGGCTGCCAAATAAAAAATGTAGCACTTTGGGGAAAACAATATACCTATATGGAAAGCCTATAAAGTCAACTTTCAAATGACACCAAAAAGTTGGAAAACTATTCATGCTTGAGCGAGCACTGCCCACTTAAACAAAGGGTATGAAAATTAGGGTGGGCCGGAATTAGCTTTCCAATTTCTTTCAGGTTTTTTTGTTTGGTACTTGCAAAGTTGAGGGTTATTTGTGAATTAAAGATCAGATGTGATCAGTTTGTTGTTTGTGAAAATTTAACGCGTTATTAAATTGAAATTTAATGCATGAGTGATCATGATTTGCAAATTTTAGTGCAGCATTTTGTCTTTATCATGTGGATCTCAACAATGTGTTCATGAGAGTCAGGAGAAGAGGGGGGGGGGGGGGTAGGTGAAGCAAGGAGATATCACCTACTCCTCGGGTGAAGTACGTTGATGGGATAAAGGTCAACAGAACATTTAGCAACTCCTCCCTCCATCTCTACCCCCCCCCCCCCCACACTTCTCTCCTCCTGAGAGACTAAGCTTGGCTAGGCTGTACAGAAATTAGCCTTACAGTTTTTTTTAGAGGTTAGTCCTTTGGAGGTTACAAAGCTAAGGGTGTTATGCAATTTATGAGTGAGATACGTTTTGGTTTCTTAGGCAAATTTCATGAGTTACTAAATTGAAATGTAATGCATGACTGAACAGGAATTGTAATTTTAGTGTAGCATATTCATCTCGTGGACCTCAGAAGTGTGTTCGTGAGAGTCACTAATGTGATGGTACCTGTTACAAGCAACAGGGCGGGATATGCTAAGACTTGGTTAAAAGGGCATTCCTCTTTTGTTTGTCCTTTTACAAATTAAAAAAATCATATGTACCCTCCCCTCTCCACCTCCCACCCCCCCCCCTCTCTCTCTCTCTGTCTCACTTCCTGGATTGTAGCCTATTCAAAACTTAACTGCCGCCAAGTGACCGGTGGCTGAGTTTTTTTTATTGAATGATTACCAAGAAATTTAATGATTATGATGATTAATGAAGTAATTTATTGAAAAAACTGAATGTTTGATTGATCACATTGCACATTGAATGAGTTGATTTACTGATAAATTGTTGATTAAATGATCGATAGGAAAAAGTTGATGCCCCAATTCAGAATTAATAATCAAATCATCATTCTGCTCTGGACTTCACGCGTACATGACAATAGCCATCAGTCTCTCAACAGAAGGGGATGGCGGGAAAGAGGGAGGGGGTGGGAGCTGAATGTTCTGTTGACCCTTATTCCATTAACCTACTTCTCCCACTTAAGTCCTATCTCATCCCCTATTCTCCCGACTCCCATAAACACATTGCTGAGATCCACATGATAAAGTTGAAATGCTGCCCAAAAAGAGATCCAAATGATAAAGTTGAAATGCTGCCCAAAAAGTGTAATTTATGTTCACTCATGCATTAAAGTTAAATTTAATAATAAAAAAAAAATGCTTAAGCAACCAAAACTGGTCACGGTAGATCATTCATTTATCACAACGCCCTTAACTTTGCAAGTTCGAAAGGATTTGCCTCTCAAAAACTGACATAAATTGGAAGGCTAATTCCAGCCCACCCTAATTTTCATACCCTTTGTTTCAGTGGGCAGTGCTCGCTCAAGCATGAATAGTTTTCCAACTTTTTGGTGTCATTTGAAAGTTGACTTTAATGGCTTTCCATATATGTAAGTCTTTTTCCCCAAAGTGCTACATTTTTTTATTTGGCAGCCATTTCAAAAGTGTATAGTTTTTTTTGGGACGCACTGTAGACAAATAATATATTTGAAATTTCCCGTCGGCTCCAAAACGAACTGAGGACGAAACTGCTGTTCTTGTTCACCAATTTTCGACAAAGACCTCCCAGATGTTCTTTGTCATTTGACAGACATTATCAATACAATTATTGTGCTCTTGAATCTGTACCCATTGCAGTTGCGAGAACTCCCTGATAATAGTTTTCACTGATCCTATTGACTTGAAGAGGAGTAGGGGTAAGATCACCCGAGCCCTGTTACACAAAGCATAGTAATGATCATGGAACAATTTTTTATGACTGATTGCAATAACCACAATTTACAATCAAACATGAAAAAAAAGTCAAGTGTGCGAATTGTAAGTTTTGCGTGACAGGATCCTGGTGTTGTGTAAAATGCCTGCGATGTTGGCAGAAGGAAGAGATTTGGGAAAATGAGGAAGAGCATATGATGCAGTAGTTTATACAGCCTAATGGGTGAGAGTCATCATGTATGTTTCGGGTCTGCCACACAAGGTACAATGTCAGTGATTGGAACTTTTCCTTTCTCAGGGTTTTCTTTCACTACGAGGACGGTCTTCACGCCAAAGCGCACAGCTTGGTAGTGTCTGAAATTTCCCTTGTGCTTAATCAGATCCCAGATGAGCCATGAGTGCGAAGGATTGGTCTTCATGGAAGACATTGCCTCTACCACTAGAGCTTCACTAGAGTGTTTCCGCTCACAATGATCTTTAATTGCTGTAAGCGGTTTTTCACAGTAGAGACAATACATTTGGCTTTTCTTTGCTTTCACTGACTCAAACAATTTGCAGGGAATCAGAGCTGACTGTGTAGATGTGGCAGAAGCTCTGAGTTTTTTCAGTCTCTCTGATGATCTTTTATTCTTTGGTGGCCTCCTTTTTGTTTCTGGAAGGGATTTTGACCTTGAGATTCCACCTCTGTTTGTTTTCTGCAAAGGTACGATAGAACCTCTGACCCTCCGAATTCTCTTGGGAGAAGTCTCTTGACCTAATGCTTTGCATTCATAGTCTTTCAATGACTCTGACGATTTACAGGGAATCCTACTTGACTGTGTTGAACTTTTGAGTGCTTTGATTCTCTCCGACGATCTGCTACATGTATTCTTTGGTGGCTTCCTTTTTGTTCCTGGAAGGGATCTTGACCTTGCGGGTCCATCACTGGTTGTGCTCTTGCACTTACGTTTATGCTCCTGCAGGGAGGCTGCCTTGACATATGCAAAACAATATTCGCAAGGTACAAATTCATCGATAGGAATTTTATCTCCTTTGGCACACGTTTTTTTCACGATAAGATCGGTCTTTATACCATTGTGAACAGCTTGATTGTGAAGGAAATTCCCCCTCTTCCTAATCTGTTCCCATATGTATGCAGCGTGTAAAGGGTTGGTACTCTTGGAAGATATTGCTTCTGCAACAAGAAGTTCATCACAGTGTTTCCTTTCACAGTGCCGTTTGATATAACGTTGCTTCTCCTCGCAGTATAGACAATAATTGAATCGGCCAGAGGGTTCTACAAAAGGAGTATCATTGGCTGCACGTTCATCATAAATCATGGCTGGAGGGTGATCAGTCTTGGATGAGGCAGTGGGATGACTGGATGGACTGATATCTCCATTGTCTGATGCCAATGAAACTGTTTGGCTTGAATTGGCTTGATCTTCAATAGGAGTTGGTGGTTGGTTGGAGTGGTCCATGGATAGAGCATGACCAACCTTGGCTAGAGGGTGACTATCAGTCATTGTTGAAGTTGTGAGATTGGATGGAATGATATCTAGATCCGATGCCGATGAAACTGTAGCATTTGCTCCATCTTCACGAGAAGAAGGTTGGTAGGAGGTGTCCACGAATAGAGTATGACTACCATTGGCTGAAAGATGACTATCAGTTGTGGCTGAAAGAGTTTCAGTCATAGCTGAGGATGTGAGATTGCATGGAATGATTTTTTGATAGTCCAGTGCCAATGAAACGGTTGTTTGGCTTGAATTCGCTTGATCTTCACTAGTAGATTGATGGTTAGAAGATTCCCCAACTGATGATGTCTAGGAAAAAGGAATAATAACAGAAATAATGCATTTCTTAATTTGGTTAAAGAAAAACAAGACTTCAGTTGAGTTGCCCTGCAATAGAAACACAAAACAAGCATATCGACAATGAAAAATTGGTGCAGTATGCAGATAAATGAGGGAACATCAGACACTTTTTTTACAGGACATTACAAGATTCTTTTCAATATAATCACAGGTGACAATATACCTTATTCATAAAGATCATCTTTGTTTTAAATCAAATTGCAATAATCATTTTTTGTGTGCTTTTGTCATGGGCAGATTGACTGTCCATCATCATTTATGATGGCAGACAGTCAAGTGTCCAGAATGTTAAGACATCTCATCACATCTACTCTCCAATGGTCAGCCACTCATTGTTAGCTAGGTCTTATCAACTCATCTAAAACTCATCTGCTCTCAACTCAACCACTCATGGCTGCCAGCTAGGTATATTATCCACTCATCTTAACTTATTTATCTACTCTCCTCTGCTCATCAACTCAATGCTGCCTGGACTTCTCCACTCATCTCATGTAGACTCCACTGCTCAACCACTCATTGCTGTCAGCTAGGTATTATCAACTCATCTAAAACTCATCTACTCTCAACCGGTCAACCACTCATGGCTGCCAGCTAGGTATTATCAACTCATCTTAACTTATTTATCTACTCTCCTCTGCTCATCATCTCAGTGCTGCCAGGACTTCTCCACTCATCTCATGTAGACTCCACTGCTCAACCACTCATTGCTGCCAGCTAGGTCTTATCAACTCATCTACTCTCAACTGGTCAGCCACTCATTGCTGCCAGCTAGGTATTATCCACTCATTCTACTCTCCTTTGCTCATCGACTCAATGCTGCCAGGACTTCTTGACACATCTCAAATCATGTATACTCCATTGCTCAACCACTCATTGCTGCCAGCTAGGTCTTATCAACTCATCTCAAACTCATCTACTCTCAACTGGTCAGCCATTCATGGCTGCCAGCTAGGTATTATCCACTCATTCTCCTCTCCTCCGAACATCGACTCAATGCTGCCAGGACTTCTCGACTCATCTCATGTAGACTCCACTGCTCAACCACTCATTGCTGCCAGCTAGGTCTTATCAACTCATCTACTCTCAACTGGTCAGCCACTCATGGCTGCCAGCTAGGTAATATCCACTCATTCTACTCTCCTTTGCTCATCGACTCAATGCTGCCAGGACTTCTTGACTCATCTCAAGTCCTCTTATGTAGACTTCACTGCTCTACCACTCATTGCTGCCAGCTAGGTCTTATCAACTCATCTACTCTCAACTGGTCAGACAATCATTGCTGCCAGCTAGGTATTATCCACTCATTCTACTCTCCTTTGCTCATCGACTCAATGCTGCCAGGACTTCTTGACTCATCTCAACTCATCTCATGTATAGTCCATTGCTCAACCACTCATTGCTGCCAGCTAGGTCTTATCAACCCATCTCAAACTCATCTACTCTCAACTGGTCAGCCATTCATGGCTGCCAGCTTGGTATTATCCACTCATTCTCCTCTCCTCCACACATCGACTCAATGCTGCCAGGACTTCTTGACTCATCTCAAGTAGACTCCACTGCTCAACCACTCATTGCTGCCAGCTAGGTCTTATCAACTCATCTCAAACTCATCTACTCTCAACTGGTTAGCCACTCATGGCTGCCAGCTAGGTATTATCCACTCATTCTACTCTCCTTTGCTCATCGACTCAATGATGCCAAGACTTCTTGACTCATCTCAACTCATTTCATGTATACTCCATTGCTCAACCACTCATTGCTGCCAGTTATTTAATTAATTGAATTTTGCATAATTTCATAAACAATTATTTGCACATCCTGGTCAGTTTGCAAAATGATGGAACCAATGACATCAAAAAATGAAGCATGTTACTATTTTGCGAAAAATAAGCAAAATTTTAGTATGTCATAAATTTCTTATTTTCATTCAATATTGACGAAATTTTCAGCATGTCTATTTGATTTTCTCTTTTTATTCAAATCAACTTGTTTTTGAGGTGGAATTTACCTAAACAACTCCCCCTTATCTCCTGAAAGATTACACATACCTTTCACTCTCACCTATCTCTTTCTCACTATTCTATTTCCATTTCTATTACTTCAGGACTAATATGGTGAACCGTAAGCCTATGAAACATTTTTGAAATATCAAAGATATAATCCAGAGTCCCATCACACAAAGGTTAGCGATTAATTGTACATTGTTGTCAATGAAATCAATTGTTTAAAAATGTTATATGATGATTGCTAAGCCTCGTGTTACGGGCCCAAGGACTGTTTATATTTTCTTTGCATCATATCCTTAGATTGTTTCCAATGTAACAAAAGAACACAAGGTAACAAGACTTGGTTTTTTTAGGTTATTTAACTCATTCCGTTGATTTACCAAATCCTGACTCAACTTTCTCATGATTCACAAATAGCTTCCTTGACTTACCAACTCATTCCCTCAAATTGTAAGTAGTCCCCATAACATATGACTCAATCAATCCACTTACTAAGTTGGTCTCTTAACTTACCAACTGATTCCCTTGACTTACAAACTCATTTCCTCAACTCATGGTGGATTGGAGTCTTCTTGTGGGAGTGAATGAGTTATCAAGATGAGGGAACGAGTTGATAAGTCGATGAAATAAGATAAGGGAATGAGTTGGAAGCATAGGGAATGAGTAGGTAAGTTGAGGTAACAAGATTAAGTATAGCGAACAAGATGATAACTTGAGGTAACAAGAGACTAGCAGAGGGGAGGAGTTAGTAAGCTGACATAACAATATAGTATGTATAGAGAATGAGTTGGTTAATCAAGGTAACAAGTGTAGGGAATGAGTTGGTCAGTCAAGGTAACAAGAAAGTATAGGGAATGAGTTGGTAAGTTGAGGTAACAAGAAAGTAAAGGGAATAAGTTGAGGTAACAAGAAAGTAAAGGGAATGAGATGGTAAGTTGAGGTACTAACAAGAACGTAAAGGGAATAAGTTGGTAAGTTGAGGTAACAAGAAAGTAAAGGGAATAAGTTGGTAAGCTGAGGTAACAAGAAAGTATAGGAATAAGTTGGTAAGTTGAGGTAACAAAAAAAGTAAAGGGAATAAGTTGGTAAGTTGAGGTAACAAGAAAGTAAAGGGAATAAGTTGGTAAGTTGAGGTAACGAGAAAGTAAAGGGAATAAGTTGGTAAGTTGAGGTAACAAAAAAGTAAATGGAATAAGTTGGTAAGTTGAGGTAACAAAAAAGTAAAGGGAATGAGTTGGTAAGTTGAGGTAACAAGATAAGTAAAGGGTATGAGTTGATAAGTTGAGGTAAAAGCAACAAGATAGTAAGTATAGGGAATAAGCTGGTAAGTTGAGGAAACAAGGTAGTAAGCAAGTCAATACTTTGACATAACAAGATAGTATTATACATGTAGGGAATGAGTTGGTTAGTCAAGGTAACAAGAAAGTAGTAAGTATTGGGAATTAGTTTGCAAGTTGAGGTAACAAGATAGTAAATATAAGGAATGAGGTGGTAAGTTGAAGTAACAAGATAGTAAGTCTAGGGGGAATGAGGTGGTAAGTTGAAGTAACAAGATAGTAAGTCTAGGGGGAATGAGGTGGTAAGTTGAAGTAACAAGATAGTAAGTATAGGGAATGAGTTGATAAGTTAAAGTAATAAGATAGTATGCATTGGGAATGAGTTGGTAAGTTGACAGTAAGTATAGGGAACCAGTTGGTAAATTGTGGTACCAAGATTGTATTTATGGGGAACCAGTTGATATAAAGTTGAGGTAACAAGATACTAAGTATAGGGAAGGAGTTAATAAGTTGAGGATATGATGCATAAGAAACAAGTTGGTAATTTGAGGTACAACTCACTCAAACCCTCTATCAAACCATTCATTAACATGCTTTAAGAAGTTTAATAATTCTCTTAAGCATTTCACATAAGGAACACATACACAAAAATTATACAACATATTACAATACACACGCCTGGGTCCTGTAAAACAAAGCTTAGTGATTGATCGTACAACTGATTTTCATAATTAACTGTAAATTATGATCAATTAAAACAATCGTAAATGTGTCCTGTGATCGAAAGCTCAGTTTTGTGTTAGGAGCCCATTCACAGACATGTCATGTCTTTGAAATGCCAAAATAAACAGTGAAATACACCCAAAGATGATTCAAAACAAAATAAGAAGTCATAATTCATACATGTTTGTATCCATTCAAAAAATTTATTTAAAAAAAGCCATGGAAATATGTGACATAAAATATGTTAACTTGTAAGAGAGTTATACGTATCCATATCAATATGCAGACAATTTATATTTTTTTCTTCAAGTATTCCAAGAGGTTATTTCACATAGAATAAAGATTGATTTCGTGTCATGCTTATCACTCAAACTTGCACTTCAGGGCCCCGTCTTACAAAGAGTTACGATTTATCCGATCAATTGTAACTCTATGGAAGTCCATCAGTGTCTTAATTTTTTCTCCAGGATATTTGCACAATGTCCTTTTTAAACAAAGAGAAGTATAGTGAATTTTCTAGAAAACAAAGAATGCATGAAATATGCATCATAGCTATAAAATATTTTGAACAAACATGCATATAAGATGTTGACATTGCTGGCGGTCCATAGTTGCAATTGATCAGATCAATTGTAACTCTTTGTAAGACAGGGCCTTGGTGTGTATTGCATAATAAGTTTAGTCAGTGATTTTCACTGACTAATTTGCTCTCGGCCAATCAGGTGCAAGGATTAGCAGTAGCTTATAACAATAGTCAGTGAAAACCACTGACTACTTGCTTTGTGAAATACTCTTTTGGGCTAGAATCCGTCAGTATTGTGCTCTATCTTTGCTGCACTTCTCTGAAAAGGTCTATCTCTACTCTGCTTCTGAAAGAATGACAGAAAATACAAGATAATGATAAAAAATCTGATGAGCCCTTTGTTATAAGCAGTACATACATGATCATATCTACATACATCATATATGCATGAATTCCAAACCAATATGGTTCACAAAAATATGTTTGAGGTAGCGAGTTCGATGAAACGGCAGATTCGTAATTTATATCTGTTTGTACACAAAAACTAATGTTGCAAACTCATCGATAAAGCTTTTTCTAATTGATCTTTTACCTTACTAAAGACATCTATGTGTAGAGGAGAAGTTTCTTGTTCTTTTGATACCATTTATTTGACTATAATCTCTGGAGAAGTGGAAAATTTGGAGTTTTGAAATCTGTTCACTTAGGAACACTACGCGATTGTGTATTCACTGGAGGCCGCCATTTTGTTCAAAATTTCTGACTGACCTCTGCACTCTGATACTACTTCCGGGGCATCAAACTTGCATAAGGCCGTTGTCGACGGTGATTATACGCTACGGGAGATTCTAAGCTTTTATTTGATACCAAGACTGTCGAGGTTTAGAGCATTTTTCCTGGTGTTCAAAGTCAGAGAACAGTAAGTCTTATTTTTTGCCTATACTTTCAGGTATTTTCTTGATAAAAAACATGTAAAAAGAGCATGAAGGAGGGGGAGAAACCTAGTAGAAACCCATATTTTCGGAAAGTTTGAAGTGTTCTGAATGTAATGGTATACAATGTTAATGCATTCATACAATCGCATACGCTTGAAAAAAAAAGGCACACATGGTCATGGAAAATGAGGAATCTCGTCGACCTCGTTTTGACTCATTACGTTCTGTAATGGCATAGATTTTTTTTAGTTTGTCTTTTATTTAGGATATATGTTGCCTAGTGATATTTCTATTGTTGAAATTCATTGTAAATTTGTGTTGTAAATGTGATATTTCTGGGGAGTGGGGGCAATTGTTACCAAAATTATATTCAAATATAAATATAGGCCTATATATATATATATATATATATAATATATTATGTCATTCACTTCAATGTTATTCAAGTTTATTGTGTCAATTTTTTTATTCTCTTTGTTCCTTTATTACAGAAATAATGTAGTCTATTATTATTATGATTAGGCCCTATTATCATTATCCTTAATATTAATCATTATTAGGATAATATTTTGTTATTATTGTCATCGGTAGTATATGAAAAAAATATTACTACTGTTACAACATTTGAAAGGGGTCGCATCTTTTAGCTCGTATGCCTTTATTTAGTTTCATCAGGAATGCCTGCTTCTTGATTATAATTCAAAGTGTGCTATTTTGTAGATTTCACCATATGTTTCAAACGTATTCTCTTTCTACCCTTTTTACCCCTTACTTTGCATTGAAAAAAATTCAATTGGAACCCAAACAAGTTTTGAGTCTGCTATCATGTCTTTCGCTTTTAAATCTATGATAAATCCACTAGTCCATTCAAACAGAAGGCATAGACTGTACTTTGTTTCACAAACTTTCAGTGATTCTCAAGGGAAAACAGCACTTCTCAGTGCAGTTGCTTCACATAAGACTGCAAAAAAAGATGAAAGGTATGTTATGAGAGAATTTTTATTCTCACTGGACACAGCATTGTCTGATCGAACTTTTGAATACAAAGAAGAGACGACAGTAGAACATACAGGTTATTCTTTTGCAATCAGTATGTTACTTACAAGATTCTCTGATGAACCTGCGACACCTGAGTACCAGGCATTTGAAGACATCATGCTGACCTGCGTATCTATGTAATTAGATGAATTCTGATGAATATAGAAAACTTGAAACAAAATGAAAAATAAAACAGTACTAGAACTCATAACTACCAAAGGTCAAAATGCATCATTGGAAATATTAATGGCATCACATACCATCCCAGTTCACCAAAGACCCTCAAAAACTGCATACAGGAAAAAGTTACAGAACTTTATGAAAACATATAAGTTTCGAAAGAGCGAGAAACGTGATGGAGGCCCACAAGCCAACACTTTTTTAGAAGGGGATTTTTTACTTCCCATGAAAGCCTGTCGAACGGAGCACACAGTGCAAACATCACCGGCAGTGCCAACATCAACAGCAGTGCCAACATCAACAGCAGTGCCAACATCCACAGCAGTGCAAAGAGAAGTAGTGTCACCTGCAATACAGACAAGGTCCAGAACATTACGCAAGAAAATACCCTATTCAGAGCTAAGACAAGATAATTTGTCGTTAAAACAGAAAATAAGAGATAAAGATGGAGAACTTAAAAGGATAAGGTCAAGGCTGAAATACTTCAAAGGCAAATCATCCAAAATCCAGAAGAAACTTGTAAATTCTGGCAGAAATCGAAGAAAATCAGGCAGAAATCAAATGATGAAAATACAAAGATAAAAGAAAATTTGGCACAAATGGAAAGTAAAAAGAAAGATTTGATTGATGAAAATTTGTGGCTAAGAGAAATGGTCAATGATGATCTCCCAATTAGGACAGTAATGGTCACTATTCTTTAGAATTTAAGGAATGTGTGCTCTCTCTTTTAAACCATAATGTCCAATATAGCCAGATCGGAAAAGTAATTACTTCAGTCTTGAACCTAGCGAGGCTCAAAACAAACGAGCTGCCTAGTAAAAGTACCATTCACGAATGGAACTTAATGAGACTTATAGTGGCACAACAACAATTGGCTGAAGAGTTACCAGGGAAAAAGAATCTAGGACTTCTTAGTGATGAAACATCCAAGTATGGACAGAAGTTTGAGGGTTACCATGTCAGTGACAGTGAAGGTAAACTGTGGGTCCTGGGAATAAGAGACATTGCGTCCAAGGCAGGACAAGATGTCCTCAATAAATTTAAATACATACTTGAAAATATCGAAGAAGTTTCTTTGAGTGCAAATGACTCAACTAAGAAGATTCTGCTGAATACATCTTCTACCATGTCAGACAGAGCAAGTACCCAGCAGAAGTTCAATCATTTGTTAGAAGAATATCGCAAGGAAATTCTCCCACAGACTGTTGAAAATTATGACTTGCTTTCTGAGAATGAGAAGTTGTCATTGGGAAAGTTATGTAACTTCTTTTGTGGTCTACATGCACTTGTCCACTTGGCTGAGGTATCATCAGCATCCCTTTGTGAAACTCAACGCGGGTTTTTCGCTGAAGAAGCACCTGTCTTTGACAAGTCATTCAGGAAATCAACAGAATCTGGCACAACCAGGTCTGCAAAGCGATATCGCGGGGTGGTGATGAGAAGTCTGGCTGCCATGGTAGATTTTTGGAATATGCCAGGGCATGGTTGAAGAGTGAAGGATACAACAAAGTTCCACTTGAGCAGTTCCGCGGAAATAGATTTAACATACTCTTTCAAAATGCAGGAGGGGTGTTTTTTCTCACGAAGAACTCACCATTTTCTTAGACAGTAACGCAGACAATAAGCTTCTCAAGGCTGTTCTTTATGATCTCAAGGTGGAAGAATACTTAGCAGGATGCAAAGCACCTGGATTGGTGTCGTACTTAGTCACGATGCCCTTATGGAGCTCGATAGAGGATACAGAGATCCATCTCATGGACATTGGAGAGTGATATCAAACCATCATTGACTTCATCCCACATGTTAGTGAGCATGTCAGAAATTTCATGGAAGGGTCATTGAGACTTCTATTTGCTGAACAACACTCATTGGATAGTGACGCAATCTTCAAAGCTCTCATCAATGAAACACAGTTTGAAGATAAGACTGAAGTTGTGTTATCAAATATGCTGGTAGCTATGGCAACTCTTCTAAAGAGAATATTTGCAGATCACCTAGATGGTGGACGGTGGCATGGTGCAAGCGAGGAGGAACGTGAAAGAGCAAAAGGTCTTCCCAAACACAATAAGTTTTCTGAAAGTGTGTTCGGACATCTTGAAAGGCTGCTGAAGGAAAAACCAAATCTATCAACAGTTGCGGCAGAGGCCTACATTATGTTCTCACACAATAAGACACTTGCCTGGTTGAAGGGAAAGACTGAATCTGAAAAGGCACGACTCTTCTCTAAGGTTAGCAGAAATGTAGCTAAGCTTTGGAAAGCTTTCAGAGACAAAAGCAGATACAACAGAGTCGTAGAATTGCAGTAGCAGAAAAAATGAAAGCTGCCGAGGAAGCAAAGGCAAAAGTTATCAAGCGGAAAGAGAAATTAACAGAAAACATTGTCCATTGGGGCCTGTGACAAACGGAGCAACGTGTAGATGATGCCTTAAGTTTGCTCAAGACTAAATCAAACAAGATGGAAGCTCTGAAAGCACAGCTGAATTTTCGTAAAGAAGTGCTAGAACAAAAACCACTAGACAGTGCTCTCAAAGATGTATATACCTTTTCCAAGAAAGATGGAAGAGGAAACCATGTGAATTTGGACCATGGACAGCTCACTGAAAACTTGAAACTCCTTATTAAGAATTCATATACCAAAGAAGTAGGTCCACAGGGTGGTCAAGGTGATGAAAGTGTACCAATCCTAGTAGGAAAGAGGATTCGTCACAGATTTGAGTCTGATGGAAAAGAGGGATATTACACTGGAAATCTCTTTAAATTATCTTTCCAATGATACCAAATTTATGGGGGTGCTGTACAAAAATCAAAAACTCACCAAACTCCCTATTTGAGGAAGAATTCAATTAGGATGAGGTAGATGTTTTCATATTCAGAAGTGAAAAGTTACTCTAACTTTGGGATATTTTTTTGGTATTAAAATAAGCAATTGTTGGCATGATACAAAGAGAAACCTTGAGTTTTTTTTTTTTTCAAGAGGACAACACCGAATAACAACTTCACTGATTGATTTTTTTCCTCTCCTTCTACGACTATTCCACATTCTTTATCATCGTCTATTACCAATTGCTCACACGTTTAACACTTTATGCATTCTAATGGAAGAAGCTCTCCCCCCCCTTTCCTTCCTTTTCCCCAAATTCACAATTTTGACTTGCCCTTTTGATCTTTCATATTCCTATCATATTTTGGAACAAATAATAATTTTTGTAATAGTTGGCAGCTCTAGTCGTGCAAAAGAGAGCAAAGAATATTTGTCAAAGGAGCAACCTCTCCCTAAAGGAACTGTTGCTGCGCTAGTGCCATGAGCGTCTCTGGACGGTGTGCTTGCTCAATAAGATATCACTATTATTATTATTATTATTTACAACCAAGAAATTATAGCATTTGATGCATTAATGTTGAAGTGTGCTCATTCAACCATGACATAAACAGTGAACAGAGTCGCACTCTGAATTCCCAGTTGCCTGCGGTATAAAAGTCATCACCACATCGGTCAAACCATGCTAAGAGGATGCATGCTAAGTCTGTATTTATAAATAAAATTACGCATTATGTATCATGTGCATGTCAGCATTTATACAAGACTCTGAAGTCTTATTCATGAAACATCCTGCAAGATCTAAAGACCACCCACAGGAGACTAAACGTTTGGTTATATGAGCAGAGGCCAGTAACACAAAGCTTAGCAATTATCGTAGAACATTTTTAAGATTGACTACAATGTACAATTAATCATGAAAATCAAGCGTACAATTAATTGCTAACCTTTGTGTCAGGGAATAATTTTCCTGGTATTGCATCACAATTTGCTCCACATTTTTGAAAGACTGCTATGCATAAAGTCTTTTGTATAGCATATTTTTACATAGGACTGTACATTACTTAGTTGAGAGCTTTTCTCTTATGACCAAAAATGCTATTCAAATTTGTAAAACAAAATAATTCCCCTAGTGTTATGGGACCAAGATCAACTTGAAAAACTTCCATGCATTCAAAGGGAAAACAAGTTTGTGATCTTTATTGACGGGTAGTAATTTCTATACAGATCTTTGCTAAAGCAGGAATGATTGTTACCGTATGTGACTTCTTACCTCCTTTGTTTTCTATTTCCCTTCACTGATGACCATGAATCATTGCAAGGATGAATATCCTTGGCACACCTTCTCATGACTATGAATATTTTGTTTAGAATAAAAGCCTTGACACATTCCACAAATGGTCAGTTCTGTAGTTTTCTTTCCTCTCCTCTCCATTTCATACGCTGTTTCTCTTTCTCTTTAATCGTGTTGGACAGGAAAATGCCTTCTTGTCTAAAGAGGGAGAATGCTTTGGCCTGCTCCTCTTTGGGTAGCTTCATAGCTTCTTTCACTCTTTTATCATTTTTATGTACTGCACGTATATGCCTCTTAAGTGTAGCTCCACACCGCTTACAACAAAATGGACACATTCGGTTTGGTTTCCTGTAGACAGCATTCTTCTGGTTTGAACTGATTTGTGCAGGCCCTGGTGTGTCGGACTCCGTATCATCCGAGAGATCTATTAGTTCTGGCATTTCCACCTTCCTTGGATGTTCTAGAGACATTTTAGGAGACCCAAGAGAAACAGATCTACTAGAAAAGTGCTTGATGGATTGTGGTTCAAATGAGTTATTTGAAGTAGAAGGAGCTGTAATTTCTGAAATTGGCATCGTATGAAGAACATCATCATTTGATGATTGACAAGATTCTTGATACGATTCAGATCCAACAGAATGATACTGAATTGATCCTGGTGCGAGTGACTCTTGGAAAATAGAGGGATCTATCAGTTCTGACATTTCCACCATGACTGGATGTCCATGTGGCATTTCAGGAGAACCTGATGAAGCAAATCTCTTAGAATAGTGCTTCCCAGACCTTGATCTGGCCAAGTCATTTGAAGATGAAGGAACTGGATCTACAGATCTAATAGAATACTGCTGAATGGGAACTGTTCCACTTGACTGGTTGTAAGTAGAAGGAATCATCAGTTCTTGCATTGTCAGCCTTTGTGGAACGTCATCTTTTGACAATACAGGTAAACTTGACAGCGATCGCCTTGAGCAGAAAGGAGATAAGGATGATTCTTCATGCAGCGCATCTTCATTCGTTGCCTTCTTTGATGTGGGAATCTGTAAATGATATGGGTCAAAGGAAAGATCAATAAGTGACCGATGAAATATATATTAAAAAGATCAAAACACCTATCATGATAGACATCACATCAAATTTACCACATGCACAAGCTACAGAACAAGTCGTACTATATTGGAAATGTGTAATACTGTCAGTCCCAGACCTTGTAACAAAATTATACCTTCCAGGTAGTATTCGGTTAACAACTTGAAGGGCAGAAAGATCAACAATCTTCATCTTTCAAACAGTCAGGGAAAACTAACAAAGCTTGAAAATAAAAAAGATTTTCTAAATCTGGAATTCTTACCAGTCTTTTAGTTTTCCTGTTCCCAAACCTGTTGATCAAGGTTGATGGTCCTTTGCAGTACTTCTTATGTATCCAAAGAGTTTGTTTTGAATAAAAGCCTTGGCAGATTCCACAAATGGTACGTTTGTCAGATTTCCTTCCTCGCCCCTCCCTTCTATAGGCTTTATGTTTTTCTTTCACTTTATCTGTTTTTGAAAGGGAAATGCCTTCTTTTCTAAAAATGGAAAATGCTATGGCCTGCTCCTTCCTGGGAAGCTTAAGAGCTTCTTTCACTCTTTCATCATTTTTATGTACTGCACGTATATGCCTCTTAAGTGTAGCTCCACACCCCTTACAACAAAATGGACAGATTCGGTTTGGTTTCCTGTAGACAGCATTCTTTTGGTTTGAACTGATCTGTGCAGGCACTAGCGTGTCGGACTCCGTATCATCCGAGAGATCTATTACTTCTGGCATTTCCACCTTACTTGGATGTTCTAGAGACATTTTAGGAGACCCATGAGAAACAGATCTACTAGAAAAGCGCTTGATGGATCGTGGTTCAAATGGATTATTTGAAGTAGAAGGAGCTGTAATTTCTGAAATTGCCATCGTATGAAGAACATCATCATTTGATGATTGAGAAGAACCTTGATACGATTCAGATCCAACAGAATGATACTGAATTGATCCTGGTGCAAGTGTCTCTTGGGAAATAGAGGGATCTATCAGTTCTGACATTTCCACCATGACTGGATGTCCATGTGGCATTTCAGGAGAACCTGATGAAGCAAATCTCTTAGAACAGTGCTTCCAAGACCTCGATCTGGCCAAGTCATTTGAAGATGAAGGAACTGGATCTACAGATCCAATAGAATACTGCTGAATGGGAAATAATCCACTTGACTGGTTGGAAGTAAAAGGAATCATCAGTTCCTGCATTGGCAGCCTTTGTGGAACGTCGTCTATTGACAATTTAGGTAAACTTGACAGCGATCCCCTTGAGCAGAAAGGAGATAAGGATGATTCTTCATGCAGCGCATCTTCATTCGTTGCCTTCTTTGATGTGGGAATCTGTAAATGATATAGGTCAAAGGAAAGATCAATAAGTGACCGATGAAAAATATATTAAAAAGATCAAAACACCTATCATGATAGACATCACATCAAATTTACCACAGGCACAAGCTATAGAACAAGTCGTCCTATATTGGAAGTGTGTTATACTGTCAGTCCCAGACTTTGTAACAAAATTATACCTTCTAGGTAGTATTCAGTTAACAACTTGAAGGGCAGAAAGATTAACAATCTTCATCTTTCAAACAGATAGGGAAAACTAACAAAGCTTGAAAATAAAAAAGATTTTCTAAATCTGGAATTCTTACCTGTCTTTTAGTTTTCCTGTTCCCAAACCTGCTGATCAAGGTTGATGGTCCTTTGCAGTACTTCTTATGTATCCAAAGAGTTTGTTTTGAATAAAAGCCTTGGCAGATTCCACAAATGATAAGTTTGTCAGATTTCCTGCCTCGCCTCTCCCTTCTATAGGCCGGATGTTTTTTATTCACTTTATCTGTTTTTGAAAGGGAAATGCCTTCTTTTCTAAAAATGGAAAATGCTATGGCCTGCTCCTTCCTGGGAAGCTTAAGAGCTTCTTTCACTCTTTCATCATTTTTATGTACTGCACGTATATGCCTCTTAAGTGTAGCTCCACACCGCTTACAACAAAATGGACACATTCTGTTTGGTTTCTTGTAGACAACATTCTTTTGGTTTGAAGGGATCCGTGCAGGCCCCGGTGTGTCCGAATCTTTACCATCAGTAAGATCTATTATTTCTGGCATTTCCACTTTATGTGGATGTTCTATAGTCATTTCAGGAGATCTTTGAGAAACAGATCCACTAGAGTAGCATTTGATAGACACTGCTCTGACTGAATCACTTGAAGCAGAAGGACCTGACGGTTCAGATATTTGCACCTTACAAAGATCATCACTTAAGTTTGAAGATCCTAGATATGGTCCAGATCCAACAGAATAGCAATTAATGGATTGTGGTTCGAATGAATTGTTTGAAGTAGAAGTATCTGTCAGGTCAGGAATCATCATCCTACAAAGAACATCATCATTTGATGAATTAGAAGATTCTGGATGTGATACAGATCCACCAGCCTGCAGTTGAAATGATCCTGATGCAAGTGACCTTTGGGAAATCATGGGAACAGTTGGTCCCGGCATTCTTAGCTTTTTTAGCACAACAGATGACGATTTAGAAGATCCCAGCGGTGATACTATTCCACTTGATCGGTCAGCTGAGAAAGCCACTTTATCCATGAATATGTCTTCCATGTTCCTTGCCTGGCTCGAGGTGTGAATCTGTTGATAATTGGGAGAAAAAAAACCTATGAGATATCCTGTTTATGATTTTGAAATAAAGAAAAAGGACCATGATAACACAACCATGCTGGAATGACATGGTGCGTTCACAGTGTGGAACATGATGTGAAATCGTCTCCATAAGTATTTGAACGATACAGTGTTAATCACATCTTCATAGAATTCACATTGTGAACACACTGTAAACGCTCACTGTAGAGATTTCTACAGTGTGGATCATATCCTCACTTCACTTGGTTAGCGCACTATAATACTGTGCTTATTTCAGCAGGATAATTAAAACGGTAAAATGACACAAGACAAAACTCTCCAAAGTAATTCATTGGTGTAGGAGCAGTTTTAACTTTGAAACATGAAAATGTTACATGGTTTCTCATTCTTTTGAAGGTCTTTCTGTTAGTTTTACTGAATTGAAAAAATCTGATGAATCTAATGTTCAGACACCAAGTAATATAATTTTTTCGTAGAATAATGAAAAGACGCATAAGACTCTAATCTCAATCAAGTGAACAAATCATCTTTAATCAATACTTGACTCATCTTGTAGTTCTGCCCACTTATCAAAATTGTATATTTCCCTTGAAAGGTGCAAGAGACAACGTATTTAAGTGGTCTGTGTTTCAATAAATTTGAATAAAAGAACACTATATGGTGATCGATTGATTAGAGATGTCAAATTATCAATGAAACTACATGTCTGTGATGTACCCCAAGGATCCGTTTTAGGTCAACTCTTGTTCCTTGTTTGAAATGTTGAAAACGATACATGTGACATTACTTTTCAACAATCTGTAACATGTTATTGAATCCATAGTGACACCAAACAAAATGGTTTTATTTTTTCCACACATCTTAGGAAAGAAATCCCTCAATAATATTCATCTCTCTACCATAACTCACACACTACCCATAATATCACACAAGAATGTTTCTGGGAAATAAAAAGTTGTCCAAACTCACCCCATTGTGCAAGTCAAACAAACTCACAGTGCTGATTTTCAAGGTTATATATTTTCTTTCAGTATCTCAACCCTCAATATTACAACAGGAGGATGGCAAAATAAAAAAAGACAATGAAAATATTGATTTCAGCTCTCCTGGTGTATTGTTTAATAATAAATATTCAAATGTGAATAGAATGATGTACATCATCAAAGTTTGAAGTGTATACTACAAACATGTTGCTCACAATGCACAATACTCAAGCCACTGCAAGTTCATGTGCATCTGGGATAATACATACAATAAAAGACCCTTCTGCCAAAGGATGTCAAACTACTACCCAAAATTTATTCAATATAATATGCAATATGCCCGATCAGGGTAGCCGTGCTAAAGCCGGGGTAATAGTATGCAGCGCTTAAAAACATTTGTATTGAGCGCTATATAAATGTTTCATATTATTATTAATATTATTATATCTATACAGCACTTCAAACAATGTTTCTAAGAACTGCATGGTATTTCCTGGCTTTAGCACGTCTGCCATGATCAGGCACTTGAGCATTCACGGAATTCCTTCCTATCAGGAACCCATGTAGATAACCCAATATAGATAATGATATAGTACATTCAGATTTTTTTCACAATTTGCGGCACTATACCATTGCTTTCTGTCGTTTTGATTAAACAAGTGGAACACCTCTGGCAGTCTTGCCTGCATTACGCAATTTGATATAGCAGCAATGCTGCCATTGAAAACAGCTCATGAATAATTATTCACAGAAGAAAACACTAATTGTGATAATAAAATATTTTATGTCCATTCACTCAAAATGACGTTTGACCATGATCATGTGACCTATTGACATGTGCAAAACAATCATTCATACTTGATTACCCTTATGTCGATGTTTCATGAGCTAGATCCATAAACTTTAAAAGTTATGATGCCAATTCAACACATACTCCCAACATGGCCAGAGTTCATTGACCTTGGCCATGTTCCTGAAACGCGCACAAGGTATTAAGGGATACATTGCTGCTCTTATGTCCAAATTTCATGAACTAGATCCATAAACTTTAAAAGTTACGACAATTCCACAAATACCCCCAACGTTACCAAAGTTTGTTGACTCTAAATGACCTTTGACCTTGGTCATGTGACCTGAAACTCACACAGGATGTTCAAGGATACTTGATGCTCTTATGTCCAAGTTTCATGGACTACATGTAGATCTATAAAATTTCAAAGTTATGATGACAATTCCTCAAATACCCCCAACATGGCCAAAGTTCGTTGACCCTAAGTGACCTTTGACCTTAATCATGTGGCCTGAAACTCTGGCAAGATCTTCAGTGATACACTATTACCCTTAGGTACAAGTTTTATAAACTAGTTCCATATACTTTCGAAGTTATGACAACATTTCAAAACTTAACCTAGGTTAAAATTTGATATTGATTCCCCCAACATGGTCTAAGTTCATCGACCCAAAATGACCTTTGACCTTGGTCATGTGACCTGAAACTCAGGTGGGATGTTCAGTAATACTTGAGTACTCTTATATCCAAGTTTCATGAACTAGGTCCATATACTTTTATATACTTTTTAAGTTATGATGACATTTCAAAAACTTAACCTTGGTTAAGATTTCAATGTTGACGATGCCGCCGTTGGAAAAGCGGCGCCTATAGTCTCGCTCTGCTATGCAGGCGAGACAAAAAAACAAGATGGTTCGCGAACTAAGAGTCTCGTCTGATTTGCAATCAGTAAAATATGAAATATGATCCTTTGACCTTATCATTCTAATGATAACATGTGATATTACCAAGGATAATTTGTTCAAGTGTAAACGCATCTGATGCAGAAAGAAATGAAAGTTAAACAAAACTTGAAAAAAAAAGGATGGACATGACCTCATATCAATTGACCTTTTGACCCATAGATGACCTTTGACCCATCATCCCCCTAAACACACATGTTGTATTACCCAAGGATCATTTGTACCAAGTGTGATCATAATTGAGGCAGAAATAAAGATGAAGGCAAGTTGAACAAAACCTGACCTTTTGACCCCTAGATGGCCTTTAACCCCCATCATCCTCCACAATATACACATGATATTACCCAAACTGGGTGACATGAATAGTGTCTGATGCCTTTGGTTGGTCACAACAATTAATCTGAATCAACTACCAAGCAGAGATGACTTATATTCACCTGGGCCCCGTATTACAAAGAGTTACGACTGATCTGATCAAACTCAACTGAATCAAATCCATCCATGTCATAATTTTTTTTACAGGAAAGTTGCACAAGGGTGATTTCAAGTCCGGTGTTCGTGTTGAGAGCATAAAAAGGCCGCTGAACCGAGCTCCAACACCAAGCTGGGTTCAGAGGAACGATACAGATTGCATTATCGATAGCACATGACATCACGAATCCGCGCTGCTAAAATTATCTCAACTTCACGCGAAATCGGAGAGAAATGCATTAAATTCTCTTTGTACAGAATACCAATGCTTTGATCAATTCAAGAATTCGAAAGAGTGAACATTATTCTTCATCAAAATATATAAAGCTCAAATGATTTGTATCTTAACTGTGAAAGCTAATTTTACTGTGATGTTTCATCGTGTTCGCCGCCTGTTCACGAGCTTGAGATTGCCAACACCAACACCGAACTTGAAATCATGATTTTCCCAATCCCTGGGGGTTGGTGTTGGTGAATGGGGAAATTGCACGTAAATCGTCAACACCAGCCGCAGTGCTAGGTTCAGCAGACGACATTCAACACAAGCCTTCAACACGAACTGCCGTAAAAACATCATTTTTCCAAAGTCAATCCCAACACCAGCCTGATTTGAAGTACAGTGTTTCAACACCCTACTTGAAATCACCCACGGTCCTTTGCAAATAAAGAGCAGACTGAATTTTCAAGGAAATGATGAATGTATGTCATATCTAGAAAACGTTTTGCACAAACATGCATTTTGACAATGGCTTTCCATAATTGTAATCGATCGGATCAATCGTAACTCTTTGTATAAAGACAGGGCTATGGTCTACAAGATGTCTGAAAATTTCTCAGATAGTCTCATACCAGTATGGGCTTAAACCCAATTGGTCTAACACCCAACTTTTTTAATTTCCCCTTTATTACGTTTTACCTTGTCAAATGATTCATAAAGAGTTCATCAAATCATATAAACTAAATGGTGTTAGGCCAAGTGGAAATTAGACAAAATGGATAAAGCTTAAAGGACATGTCCACCCCAACAAAAAGTTGATTCGAAGAAAGGAGAAAAATCCAACAAGCATAACATAGAATTGGATGTTGCTGAGTGGATTCAACCTTAATTTTGGAAGCGCCTTGTAAGTTGATTTAACCTGATTATTACCAATTATGAGCCGATTTTATCTCTTCATATATATTAAAGAGTGATTGACAACATTTAGGAGCAATTTTAAATCATGGCTAACAACAAAACTAAGAAGAAAACTAAGTCTCGAAACCAAAGTGAGGCCTTAGAAGAAGTTACCGAAGATGCAGCCGAGTCCGCGTCCGAAGATCCCCCGGACCGACTTCTGATACATAGAGGATTATTGCCAAACGAAATCGCTGGTCAATGAACCGTAAAAGAGCGCTCAAATTCAAATTCTCCCGTCGATATCAGAACAATGATTGCCGATGAAGGAATGCTTTGATTTTTTAACTTGTCTAAACACGATTGTTGATGCCATCTACAATAGAATCTACAAAAAGCTTGCCGACGAGCTTCATGCTTCCTTCCAACTGGAACAGAGCAACGCATGGATGCCCTTGCAACGACCTCTGACCTCCATGGTAAGAAGATCAAAGAACTTCAATCGTCCGTCGAAGAGCAGGAGCAATACTCATGTCGCCAGTGCCTTCGAATATGATGATCGGAGTCATCGGATTCATCCGAGACGTGAGAGTCAACGACAAGCTTCATCATCTCAACCAATTCGCCCGAAACCGTTGATCGTCAAGTTCTAGCGCTACAATGCTCGGCGATTGATGTACGGAGCGAAATCGCGAATAAAAGACACCGGCATTGTCATCAGAGAAGACCTCACGGCGACTCGGCAGGCCTTGTCCTCTAGAGCATCCTCTCACCAGAATACGAAGTTCACATGGAGTATTGATGGCAGGATCTTTACTGTGACGAGGGATGGTCGTAAGGTCCCCGTGAGGAATGCTTCCGATATCGAACGTTTGGACTAATTTTAAACACAGGTACGCTGTATATATTACTCTGTGTATTAGCTCTCGTTTCTTTGCTCTATGCAGAGTATTGTAAATAATGATATAGATTTTAACACTGATTTTAATTGTAAATATGTTGATCATGATGAATTTAGTAAGAATCATTACATTAATTCTCAATTAAGTTTAATTCATTATAACGCAAGGAGTCTAAGGAAAAATTTTGATAATTTTCATAACAATTTAACACTATTGAAATACCCTTTTACCATTATTGGAATCTTCGAAACATGGATGGCAGATAATAATTGTTTCTCTTTAGATGGTTATTCTATGTATAGTTCTAATCGTCAGTCTGGTCGTGGCGGTGGTGTTGCATTTTTTTGTTCAAGATCACCTGAACGTTTCTATTATAAATGATGCAACATTTAATATGCAGGGAGTTGAGTCATTATTCATTAGTATACATATTAAAACAATAAAAATATTATAATTGGAGTCATTTATCGTAACCCATCTAGTAATGTTTCTGATTTTATACAAGAACTCGATAGTATTGTGGACACAATTTGTAAACAGTCTAAATATTGTTATATTATGGGAGATCTGAACGTCAATTTACTAAACTACAATACCCAGCCATCTGTTCAAGGCCTTGTTGATTCCTTTAATTCATATGGCCTATTTCCAATAATTAATAGGCCTACTCGTGTTACTAGAGATAGTGCGACACTTATTGACAACATATTTACCAATATTATTAATGAAAATAGTTCCTCTGGGATACTTTTGTCTGATGTCAGTGACCATTTTCCCATTTTTCATATAGCAGAATTTAACATTCCAATAAAAAGAAATATCAGTTCCACAGTTTTGCATCGTGATATAACACCTTTAGCTTTAAGTTCTTTTTTAAATGACCTAAAAGATCATGACTGGAAAGAAGTGCTGGATTCGAATGATGTTGAAATTGCATACAATATTTTTTACATGATTTTCAATATTATTGTGATAAACACATGCCTCTGAAAGAGCGATCCCCAGTTAATATGAGAATTAAAAAAACTTGGATCACACGAGTTCTTTTCAATTCCACCAGTAGAAAAAAATATTCTTTATAAACGATTTCATTCGAAGCCAACACTTTTGAATGAAGACATACATAAGAAATATCGTAATAAATTAATTACACTTATACGTTCTGCAAAAAGAAAATATTTTTATAACAAATTTGAAAAAATAAAAGGTAATTTGAAGAAAACCTGGACGTTCTTGAATGAAATTTTAGGTAGAAACAAACCGTCTACAACCAATGGAATTATACATCATGATGTAAAGATAGAAAATCCGTTTGATGTGGCAAATATATTCAATGACTTATTTGTTACCATAGCGGAAAACCTCACTCGGTCTTTACCGAATTCTAAGTCAATATTCTCTGATTTCATGCCTAAAATATTTGATAAATCTTTGTTTTTAAACCCATTACTGAACATGAAGTTGCTAATATCAGAAAGAATATCAGCCCTGGAAAGAGCCCTGGATATGATTCTTTGTCAATTGATATTATTAAACCTGCTGTGTATTTCATTACTCAACCATTGACTCACATATGTAATTTATCTATTCAAACCGGTGTTTTTCCTGATAAAATGAAGTTAGCAAAAGGTTGTGCCTGTATATAAAAAAGGAGATAAACTTGATTGTAATAATTATAGACCGATATCTGTTTTGCCATTGTTTTCGAAAGTTCTTGAAAGATTAGTATTTAATAGGTTGTACAATATTTTTGATGTCCAATAATTTACTCATTCCCAATCAATATGGTTTTATGAAAGACTGTTCTACCGAGTTAGCATTAATTGAACTGATTTGATTTTGAATTATATTAATAAAAATAAGCATGCAATCGTTATTTTCATGGATTTATCAAAAGTGTTTGATACTTTGTCACACTGTATCTTGCTGTCTAATCTTTCTTTTTATGGAATTAGAGGCTTGCCTCATGCCTGGTTCTGCAGTTATTTAAAAAATAGGAAACAATTTACCATGTACAAAATTCCAAAATCATTTCTTCAGGTGTTCCCCAAGGAAGTATTCTAGGCCCCCTTTTATTCTTAATTTACATAAATGATATAGTCAACTGTTCAAACTTCTTTAAATTTGTACAATTTGCAGATGATACCTCATTGATAGCCTTTCATATAAACTTTCAATCGTTAATCCACATGATCAATATAGATCTTAATTTTGTTTATGACTGGCTTGTTTTTAATAAATTGTCATTGAATATTTTGAAAACAAAATTTGTGATTTTCAGAAATAAGCAAAATAAAAGATTAGATTTAGTGTTAAACTGTTTCTGTACAGGTCCGAAATAAAACAATGTTCTACTTTCACATACCTGGGCGTACAATTAGATGAGTTTCTTACATGGCATTCTCACATTAACACAACAAGTACGAAAATATCTAAAATTACTGGTATTATGAATAATGTTAAGCATATATTACCACTCAAACTTTTATTTACAATGTATGACTTTATATTGCCTCATGTTTTGTATTGTAATGTGGTATGGGCTTCTTTACATGCTTCTAAGTTATTAAGAATATATCGCCTACAAAAGAAAGCACTTCACATATGTGCAAATGCCCATTACCTAGCTTCTTCCCTACCCTTATTTCGCCGTTTTTCAACATTGAATGTGTATGACTCTAACAAATTATCAGTTGCTTCATTGATGCAAAAGTTTTTTACCAAACGTCTCCCTCCCTATCTAACTCAAATGTTTTGTTTTAATGAGAATGTTCATTCTTATTCTACCCGACAGTCAAACTATTTTCACCTCTGGAAAACAAAACCAATAATCTCTCAAAGTCAGTCCGTCATCTTGGCCCAATTATTTGGAATTCCTTGCCTCCTGAAATTGGACACACACAATTCAATTCACTTTTTAAAAAACGATTGAAAAGATTCTTCCTCTCCAACCTAAATAACCGTTAAACATTTTCCACTCAGCATTTTAGAGGGCCGGAGTGTGGCGTCGAAACAATATTTTTTTTCTTAATCCCTCTCAGACCGGTTGCTTGCATGAATTCACGTTATCAAACGCAGCCTCATTTTCTTGTTTGTTTTTTCTTAATGTTTCCCTTAGTGACCGGCTGGCATGTCGTCAGTGTTTTGGTTTGAAAGAAAGTACTGATGACGTGCCCGCCGATCATCGCAATCAAACTCTAACGTTTTTATGTATCCGGCTCTGTGTGTTTGATAAATAATTTTAATGTTACTGTTGTGGCGATGCATTCCGGTACTCTATTCTATTTTTGAGAATCGTTTTCTATAATCATTCTCATGTTTTATTCTTGGTTTCCCTTTTTTCAAGCCTTTGAGGCTTTTTGGGATACCTTTTTCTTTCATTATTTTTTTATTAATCTCATCTTAATGTCTCATGATTATACTTGTATATTTATGTTAAAAATAATATATGTTTGTATGTTTTTACATGTATATATTATTGAAAGAAATAAATGAGTATTTTCACTCTCCCTCAAATCAAATCAAATCAAAATTTCATCAAAATCGGATGTAAAATAAGAAAGTTATGACTTGTTAAAGCTTCAATTAATTTAAAACAGTTATATGCACATCCTGGTCGGTATGCAATTGAGGAGACCAATGACGTAATCCACTCACTATTTCTTTTGTATTTCATTATATGAAATATAGATTATTCTAATTTTCTCCTTATTGTCAAGTGAAACAATGATTAATTCTTCTCTGAACATGTGGAATTAGCAAGATACTATATGGTTCAGTCAAGTTGGTCCTTATTGTAAAATCTGTAAAAAATGAAATATTGTATAATTCAAACAATAAAAAACAAAGAAATAGTGAGTGGGGGACATCATCTACTTTCTCATTTGCATGTCACTGAGTTGTGCATACCATTGCTTTGTGAAAAATAAGCGAAACTTTAAATTGTCATAACTTTCTTATTTTACATCCGATTTGGTTGAAATTTTTAGCGTTATGCTAATTTTATTTTTCTATATCTATTCAAATCAACATTTTCCTGGGGTGGACTTGACCTTTAACAAGAAACTTGACAAATGGTTAATGGACAAAATGGCAATTAGACCAAATGTTGGTAGTGCTGGAGATATGGGACCCTAGAGGGAGAAGAGGGGAGAAAAACCAAATGAATAGTGCGTTTTAAGAGTTTAGCCATTCATTACTGAATTCTCACTTTCCAAGGTAATTAAAGTACTGAAGAAAACAAGAAAGTATAAACAAAACAACACAATAGCTAAGGACTACCTTGTTTCATTCTCCTACAGATCTCTTCAACACAATCATTACTCAATCTATGTTTGCTTCTGAAATGATTTGCTATCAAGGAGTACTTCTGTTCAGGGCAGAGTGGAGGATCATATCTTTTCCTTTGCTTGGCAGATAGTTTGATAATGCTTGTATGCCTTTTAATGGGGACTATGGAGAAATGAAAACAAAATGTTGAAACATAAGATTAATCAAACTATGGAGGCAGATGAACAGAAATGTTTTAAGATTTGTGAATGACAAAAATTTTCTCATTTCAAACAATAAAATATTTTTTGTTTTCAATTTCAAATAAAAAGAACCAATATTTACTATTGTTTCATTTTAAGTTTAGAGATTCATAATCATTCATGCAAAACTGATCAAAATTTGCAACAAGATGAAGAACAAACTATGCTAAATTTTACTTTTATAGGGTATAAACTTCTCTAGAGTTCATGATAGCCAGGGCACTGTAAAAGATATCATTGGGCTGAATTCTACAAGTGATTGCATTGAGAGTTGTGTATGATCAATCAGAAAAATAAGCCTCACAATCTAATGCCAAACTTCATGTTAAGGGAATCAGGTTATTTTTTTCAATAATTTCAAGTAAAGTTCATCTTCTCCATTTACAGGATTGCCATTAATCCAGTGTACAAATAAGTCTTAGGGACACTTGCATGGTGCATGTTTAAAAAATGTATACAGTGGCGCTCAGAAGTAATTGAAGCCCACAAGAAAATGAGCATATTTAAAAGTGTTCAGTTCTGCCTTGTTTTGGATATTTAATTGTGAAGTGAGGTGATAAAATACTTTCAATTAAAGGGATGGTCCAGGCTGCAAATATTTATATCTACATAAATAGAGTAGAATTCACAGAGCAAAATGCTGAAAATTTATCAAAATCGAATAACAAATAACGAAGTTATTGAATTTGAAAGTTTATCAATATTTTGTGAAAACAGTTATATGCACATCGTCATGAATATTCATTAGGTTGGCTGATGATGTCACATCTCCACTTTCCTTTTTCTTATGTTATTACATGAAATCATAAATGTTTCATTTTTCATACATGTGTAAATGGTGTGTCTCCATTATGATGAAATAAGTTGCGGCAATAAATAACTAATGCTCTTAATCAGTTGTCAATCCAATTGTTTAAGTTGTTGGTAATTTTTTTTTTGAATAAACCTTATTTCATATAATAAAATACAAAAGAACAAACTAATGAATATTCATAAAGACATGCCTAGAACAGTTTCACCAGAATAATGCAAATCTTTAAAATTCAATAACTTCGTTATTTGGTATCCCATTTTGATCAAATTTTCACATTTTGCTCTGTGAATTTTACTCTATTTATTGAGATATACATGTATCTCCAGCCCGGACCATCCCTTTAAGTTTGCTTCTCCAGGCTTGCTGAAAATGTTAGTGTCGCTGTCTACATTCAACACTATGCATGAAGGAGTACATTTTGTGGTGGTGTTCACCAATTTTTTTTTAGCACAACTGTACATTTCCTTCAGCAAGGAATTCATCCACAGTGTGCTGCACTTGACCCAGGTGAGGTAAATGGGTACCGGCAGGAAGTAATTCCTCAAAAAGCTATGTGCACCTGAATAGGTAGCCTAGCTTAGCCGGGGTGATGATAATAGCAGGGCCCGCTGGGAGAACAGTTTTCGGAACTGAAGTGGCTACACTGAGTGAATATACCATTATTATTATTACATGAATAAACATAAATTGTGAACATACCTGAATATAGCATTGTGGTCCTTGTACATTTTTTTTTCAAGAGCCCCTGCTTGAAGGTTGAGCAATGTACCTAATACTGAAATGCAATTCCTGATGCATTTTAATCTTCATCCTTGCTGTCAATGCTAAAGGAATTATTCCCCCCAAACCTGTAGTTCTAGGAGCTCAGCGCATTGACCCTTTTTTTCCTTTAGATCTGCAAAATAATCAGACAGTGATGCATTTTTGTTAAAAAAAGAACCTAACAATTGGCATTTGTATAGTGCCATCTCTCTAGAAATCATGTTTTTCATTATTATAAGCCATTTCGTAGTTCCATTCTGCACATGATCAGAAGGTGGTCATTGGTAGTAAAGTGACATGGTGGTTTAATATTAATACCTCGGTCACGTTTGCTCTACGGCAGCGGTACGGTGAGTTGAAAACAGCCATCTTAACATTTTTTGTACCAGTTATACATAATTTGTTTGAATAAAACGGCTGTTTTCGACTCGCCGTACGGCCGCCGTAGAGCAAATGTGACTGAGGTATTAATGAGATAAGCACCAACTTTTATGTCCTGATTATTCATATATTCTTTTGAATTGTATTTTTCAATAGATCCACAAAAAACAACAATACATCCACTAGCAACTGGTATTTCACAGTTGGTAAAGTACATTGTTATGACATGCTAATGCCTTCAAAGTAGAAATGCAACAAATGCCTTCATAGTGTTCATTGGTGTGCTACTCTAGTCACCTATTCCATTAAATTTCTTCATCCTGCTATGTAAGGCATGCTTACATAATACCTAGTACATGACACTGCTTACTGATACTTAAAAGAAAAAATAATAAAAATTGCGATAAAGATTTACTATGAATACTAAAATTACTTAATGACACCTACTCAATTCATATTACAAAATAAAAAAAAGATTTACAAATGAGAAATAATAAGAAACAATGAGAATTCCTATCAATAATGTACAAAATACTAACAGTTATATATCATGTTAATTAATAAATCAGATGATCTTATAAGTGATTAAATCCATTTCAGCATATATTTGTTCAATCTAAGTGTGATTGTAATGAATGCTGATTTTAACCTCTTTTAATTCTTCTGATCTCCTCTTTGCTCTTCGCATGAACTGTTGATAGATGGTTGTCCAAGCTAGAATAGTTTTTGCCTTCACAGAGGGGGCAATCACTGCGGGCTCTGACCCTCTTTCCACTCTGGATGCTACTTCGTCTCTGTATCGGAACTCTGCAGGCAGAAAAAAAAAAAAAAAAATTATCATTTGAAAAAACAAAACAAAAACAAAACAAAACTAGATGGATTCTCAAATGGATGCAGTCTAAAATTTATGCCTCCGTCATAGCTCGACCAAGGGTGTTTTCACACGTGAATCTTGAATCATCCCTATTGTAATCGGGTCTGTGATTAGCGTTCGTGATTCTAATCATGTTCTAGTTTGGTTTCACACGTGCTAAATATTCATTGATCATTAGCCTTAATTTTCACTGGAATCATCATTCAAATTACGATTTTCGTTACCGTGTGAAAGGGGGGTTTGTGTATTGTACACTCAACTTCTTAATATTTTCAAATAATGACCTACAGTTGGTATTTTTTTACCTTGTGACCCCATAATCTAATCATATCACCATGTATATGAACAAAGATCAAAGATTATACTACCTCACAAGGTTCTTCAGCTATCACAAAACCAAGTATTTCAATGTATGTGCTGACCTCTGTGAACTTTGATCTTGAGATCTCAAAATCTCATCATATCATTTGTTCTCTTTGAAGATGATCCCTTAAATTGTTCTTCAGTTATCGTAAGAATGAGATATATCAGTAAACATATAATGACCCCATGCCCCCCAAAGTCTAATCAAGATTTAATTTTTTATTTTAACATATTCTTTCTATCATAAGCACTTCGGGCCATTCTGGGAAAAGCATAGGACATAATGATTATCATTATCAGATCATTGTCACTATTTGCATACATTATTCAAATTTGTAACAACCTCTGCAACATTGACCTTGACAACCCCCCCCCCCCAAAAAAAAGATGATTAGATTATCTCCCTCCTATATGCTTGAATTTGAAGTTGATCCAATTAAAGGGATGGTCCGGGCTGATAATATTTATATCTCAATAAATAAGAGTAAAATTCAAAGAGCAAAATGTTGAAAATTTGATTAAAATCGGACAATTAATCAGGAAGTTATTGAATTTTAAATATTTGCATTATTTCATTGAAACAGTTCTAGGCATGTCTTCATGAATATTCATTAGGTGGGCTGATGATGTAATATCCCCACTTGTTTTTTGTATTTCATTATATGAAATTAGGTTTATTAAAAAATAATTCTACCAAAAACTAAAACTATTGGATTGACAACTTCTTAAGAGCATTAGTTATTTCTCCCAACAAATTATTTCACATAATCGAGACCCATCATTTAAAATTTTTTGAAAAAATGAAACAATTATGATTTCACGTAATTACATAAGAAAATTCAATAACTTCGTTATTTGTTATCCGATTTTGATGAAATTTTCAGCATTTTTTAAAACGGAAAATCAATGTCCCTTCCTTAAATATTAGGAAAATCATTAGAGGACAAATAATTTCAATGAAGAAAATATGTATAAATAATCAATATGAATGGAAGTATGATTACCTAGCCCGCGCAGCAAGTAGATATTTCTTTCGCTGTTTTCCGTCAAGTTTGTGTTTTCTTGCCAGATGCTTGGACATGTCTTCGACCTTTTCAGAACAGATCGGGCAATCCCTCGTATTGCGGAATCCCTTTCCTGCAATGAATATTGTGAAAAAGAAACTATCATCAGGGTTCCTAGCTTTTCAAGAAAACAAAATTTTTGATTTTTCCCTGATGGAAGTTTAAAATTTCCCTGATAATCATTTAAACCAATTCCCAGCTTTGCATGTTGTCTAAGTTGTTGCAGTGAATTACATGTATTTTCAGTATAAAATGATAACTTTAAATTAAATAGCACCACCATAACCAGTCATTCTATGGATGTTGTTTTGATAAGGAACAAAATATAACAGAGTCTGATTGACTACCTTGCTTTTGACTTTTTGGCTGATAAAATTTCCCTGTTTTCCCCTCATTTGAGGCATTTTTCCTTGATTTGAGGTATTTTTTATCAAATTCCCTGATTTTTCCCTGACTGGAAAAATGTTAAATAATTTTCCCTGATGGGCTGGGAACCCTGATCATGTACTTTTTAAAGGCTCAGGAATACAGATGAAATTAATAATGATTAATGAGTGTGTGCATCACAAAACTTCTGAATGGGGGTCTAAAGATCTGGCCACAAAGTGCAAAATACAGGGTCTATATAGCTAATGATTTATAGGGCAGAATGAAAAAGAGGGTGAAAGAAACTGATTATGAACATGCTATTTATCACAATACGAGTGCATACTAAATTTCTGTAGTCAGCCCTCTTACTTGATCTATATTCTTTGGCTGCAGTCGATCCCTAGATTTGAAAGGGATGCACCGAACTGAGAATATTTATGTTTAAATAAATAGAGTAAAATTCACAGAGCAAAATGCTGAAAATTTCATCAAAGTCGGACAACAAATAACAAAGTTATTGAATTTTAAAGTTTAGCAATATTTTGTAAAAACGATTATATGCACGTTGCCATGAATATTCATTAGGTGGGCTGATGATGTCACATCCCCACATTCCTTTTCACATGAAATCATAACTGTTTCATTTTTTCATACACGTGAAAATGATGTGTCTCCATTACAATGAAATAAGCTGTAGCAATAAATAAATACTGGTAATAATCAGTTGTCAATCCGATTGTTTTTATTCTTGATAGAAAAAATTTGAATAAACTTAATTTCATTAAGAACAAGTGGGATATGATATCAGCCCACCTAATGAATATTCATGAGACATGTCTAGAACTGTTTTACCAGAGTAATGCAAATCTTTAAAATTCACTAACTTTGTTATCTAATATCCAATTTTGAAGAAATTTTCAGCATTTTGCTCTGTGAATTTACTCTATTTATTTATATAAATATTTTCAGCCTGGAGTTTCCCCTTAAACTGGATCACTGATTCCAATTTTTATTTCTGATAACCCTTACTCTATGACTAATGAGTAAAATAAATATACTTACTGCCTGTCTTGTGTCTTGCACTTCTTTCCTTTTTTGTGTCGCTTGTCACCCCTAGGTTTTCATCATCAATTTCTTGTTCTGCTATTTCCTCCTTTTGTTGCTCCTCCACTTCATCAGCTTTCTCTTGGTGTGTCTCTCCTATTTCTTCTTCTCTGCCCTCCTCCTTCCCATCTCCAATCGTTTCATTATCTCTCTCTACTTGACTATCTTCCATTGTTTGACTATCATTTTTTGCATGACTATCTCTCTCTACTGGATTATCTTCCATTGCTTGACTATCCCTTTTTGCTTGACTATCTCTCTCAAATTGACTATCTTCCATTGTGTGACTATCTTCCACTGCTTGACTATCTTCCTTTGATTGACTATCCTTTTTTGCTTGACTATCTCTCTCTACTTGACTATCTTCCATTGCTTGACTATCTTCCTTTGCTTGACTATCTGTCTCTACTTGACTATCTTCCATTGCTTGACTATCCTTTTTTGCTTGACTACCTCTCTCTACTTGACTATCTTCCATTGCTTGACTATCTTCCTTTGCTTGACTATCTGTCTCTACTTGACTATCTTCCAATGATTGGCTATCCTTTTTTGCTTGACCATCTCTCTGTACTTGACTATCTTCCATTGCTTGACCATCTTTCTTGACTTGACTAACTTCTTTTACTTGAAGTTTTTCTCCTTGATTATTTTTCTCTGCTTGACTAAACTCTGTTGCTCGACTATCTTCCTTCATTTGAATATCTTTCTCTGCTTGACTACATGTACATTTCTTTGCATGATTATCTTTCTTGGCTTGACTACTTTTCTTTGCTTGACTAACTTCCTTCATTCGACTTAGTTTCTGTGCTTTCATAGTGACTGTATAGATAGAAAAAGAAGTGTTAGACAAATTTGATCCTCTGTCGAATAGCAGTCTTACAACGCACAAAATCTTGATGAATATGTATACAGTAATTATTTGAGGACATAAATATACATGTATAGATGTGTGTCAAGAATGTAATTCACCAACCCTTAATAGCCCACTGCCATTTCCAGTTGACATTATCAAGAATAACTATGAGAATTCATATTAATTTTTTAATGTAGAAAAAACTAACATGTTCAGTTTTCCTATAATGTTGAATCAGAGAATAAAACAATCAAATATAATGTATTACATGTAGTATCTTTTCTTCAATATGTTCATCTTATCTAAATGTGATTGCAAAAAGCACTGGTTATAACCTTTTATAGTTTTTCTTATCTCTTCTTTGCCCATCCCATGAACTGTTAATAGATGGTTTGATAAGCTTGTATAATTTTTGCCTTCACAGATGGGACAATCACTGCGGCGGCGCCTTCTCATCTTTCCACTCATGATACTGCTTTGTCTCTGTATTGGAACTCTGCAGAAAAAAAAAACACACAGTCTTTTCTTTACACTACATCATTTGATAACAAAAACTAGATGGAACTTGAATTTCTGATACTCAAAGACCAGGGATGAAGTCAAGGCCAGTACTTCAGAAAATTAAAATAATAACAATACGTTGCATATATAAGGCGCTTTTAACAAGTGGTTCTAAGCGATTAACAAAGGAATAACATAAAATCATAATACAAATCAGAGAACATAATATTTCATATCGTAACAAGAATTAAGTCAAGTAAAGGTAAGAATAGAAAACGACCACAATCACAAACAATTACAATTAATACTTAATAAATTAGGACAGGAAGAGATATGTTTTGAGGAGAGATTTGAAGGATTCAAGAGAGGTGGACTGACGGGTATGTAAAAGGAAGACTATTCCAAAGAGTGGAAATAGCAAAAGGCGTAAATTGGTTGATATCATCAGATGTAACATGCAGGAAATTAAGTTCTCAAACTGCCTAATTTGTGAGTCTTTGACTCTGAGAACTCATTTTGTATTCCTTCATTTCAACGGTCCATCAGATATTGCACCGGTGACTGGCAGCATCAATCTGCCAATGGTGAACTGGCTAGTTTCTCTCTGCCCTAAATAAAGATAAATGGAAGTATAATTACTTGGCCCGTGCAGCAAGAAGATATTTCTTTCGCTCTTGTCGGTCAAGTTTGTGTTTCCTTTCCAGATGCTTTGACATGTCTCCCACCTTTTCAGAACAGATTGGGCAATCCCTTGTATTGCGGAATCTCTTACCTGTTGTTAAAATTGTATAAGAGATATTCATGGTGTCAATATGTCCATTTAGATAAAGGTTCAGAACGAAATAATTATATTTGATTGAAAATTGGTAAGAATATCATCAATGAATTTAAACTAAAGGCATTGACCCCTTTTACTTTCTCACTTATAACATCTCATATCAAAATTTCAATAATAAATTTCTGATAGTAAAAAAAAGTTGTTGTGGACTTGTCCTTTAAACTAAAGGGCAAGTGGATCAAAATGCCCAAGAAGGATACAAATGAATGCAGAGAAATCAAACAAGAATAGTGCTGAAAATTTTATCAATATCGGATGTAGAATAAGAAAGCTGTGCTTATTTTCATATAACAGTTTATGCACAACACGTTTACACAGTGGTACCCATACAATAAGAGGAGCTGGTGTCTCTCACTATTTCTTTTGATGTTTCATTACATGAAAAAAAATCTCAATTTACATGTATGCACATAGGACAAAAGTATTAAAAGCATCTTCATTGAATTGCAAAACATTGCAACAATGGTAAATTGGCAATCCCACATATTCACAGATTGACTAAACCTTGTTTCACATTATTATCAGGAAAACACTCATACAGGATTTTTGGGGGGTAATTCATAAGGAAAATATCTTATGTTGTCTCAATAAAGTTACCCCAACTAGCAATACAATAAAGAATATGTGATAATACTAAAGAGCTGTAAATAGAGAGTAAATTATTAAAGGACAAGTCCACCCCAACAAAAAGTTGATTTGAATAAAAAGAGAAAAATCCAACAAGCATAACACTGAAAATTTCATCAAAATCGGATGTAAAATAAGAAAGTTATAACATTTTAAAGTTTCGCTTAATTTCACAAAACAGTTATATGCACATCCTGGCTGGTATGCAAATGAGGAGACTATGATGTCATCCACTCACTATTTCTTTTGTATTTTATTATATGAAATATGAAATATTCTAATTCTCTCCTAATTGTCAAGTGATTCAACAATTAATTCCTCCATGAAAATGTGGAATGAGCATTGTTTAATACTATATGGATCAGTCAAGTTGGTCCTTATTATCAAATCTATAAAACAATGAAAAATTGTATAATTCAAACAATAAAAAACAAAAGAAATAGTGAGTGATGGACATCATCGACTGACTCACCTAGTTGTGCATATCACTGTTTTGTGAAAAATGTCATAACTTTCTTATTTAACATCCGATTTCGATGAAATTTTCAGCACTATGCTAGTTTGATTTTTCTATATTTATTCAAGTCAGCATTTTCCTGGGAGTCCCCTGTGTGGACTTGACCTTTAAGAGTAAAATGTACTTACAACCTGTCTTACTTTTGTTTTGGGTGTTACTTGTCACACTTTGGTTTCCTTCCTCAGTCTCCCATGGCATACTTTCCTCATGAACTTCATTATGGGGTACATATTGAAGAAGTTGTAACATGGCGTTCCCAATCTGTAAACAATAAAGAGACTTTACATTGTATTACTAACATTCCAGAAGAGGTGACAGACCTTAAGTTAAGTGCTTTCAGCACAACTGGGTGTTGTGGTGTGCGCCTATAATCCAAGGAATGTTGGGGAAATTATCAATTGAGGCACAGGTTTGACCCCTCGTGACTTCTTCTGGACAGCAATGTTAAAGGTTGTTACCTACTGTAATGTATAGCCTACTAGAAGTATCACTGAAGCTGATTAATACCCCCACCCCATGCAATGAGCTTGGCATCACAGTTTCCAGCACATTTGGATAATGGGCCATGCATGAATTGACCCCAAGACCAATGTTTGTGTCACATTTGATGAGCATTGGCAAAAAACTGAGGAAGTAGTTTGATCCAAAAGAGTTTTACCTAATTTTTGCCATAATATACTGTTACTGTGGCAACACAATATCTGACACGTCTTGCACATATCATTGGCTCAAGACTATTTAATGTGTATGCCAAATTGACATTCATACCAAACTAAGCAAAAGGAAATCAAATAGTATAATATAACAATACAACTTGCAGAAATGGCAAAGATGGGAGGAAACTATATCCCCTTTAAAAAGAAACCAGAAATATAATTATAAAGCAGGAACATTTAAATGTTTTTGAACCACAAGTAAATAGTGAAGTCATTTTTCACTGTAAAGATTTGGACAATATTGGATTAAATCAAAACCTCCTGCTTTTAAATGCAATTTTTGTGTAGTGCCTGAACAAACAAGACACTTCCTATTAAACTGAATGCTCAAAATATAGAAAGAATAAAGCAATTACAGACTGCCAAGAGGCAGCAGATATCGAAGGATTATTAGCTTCATCAGAGATTTCACACCAGACAGCACTTGTGTCCTTCGTATAAAGAAGAACACATAGACTCCCTTATTTTAAGGATCTCTCTTAATTTTAACATTTTGCATATTTTAGATATGTAATAAGTTCAGTTTCTTGGGAGTTCTGGTGCGGGATCTGGCCTCAGTGTAAGAAGAACACATAGGCTCCCTTATTTCTAGGTTCTTTCCTCATAACAATTTCCTCATAACAATTTTGCATATTTTAGGTATGTAATAAATTCAGTTTCTCGGGAGTTCTGGTGCAGGATCTGGCCACAGGGAATAGGGAGGGACCTGGGGCCACAAGAGCAGATACTGATCGAGAGTCTGGTCATCATCAAGTGGCCAATAGCTGGTGTGTCAACCATGCTAGCTTGCACTCTGGTGAGAGCTGATGATGGCCTCCCAGTAGCAAAGTAACCCACCATCCCTTGAACTTGACTCCAATTATTTGACAATTATTTAACTACAATTACGATATATGCACCAATATACATTTCGTTCATTATATGAAACAGGTTGTTAACAGATGTTGTATATAAATATGTATATACATGTATATATATGTACCTAAATCCTGCATAAGGCAAATTTTGGGGAAATAAAATATAAATTCAAGAGGAATAACGTTTAAAGATTCTCATGCCAAATTTTCCCCTTCAGAAGGTTTTTTTTTTCTCGCAATCACGGTCCTAGAGCGCGTGTGTTCATGTATCATGCTACAAAGTTTTGATCGTTTTGATGAACTCGATCTTGAGCTTTGCAATGTTGAAACAATTGATGTGTATTATGCCCATGTTACTGTGAATCTGTCTAATCTACATCTTATTTTATTCTACATTATTAGCTATATATCATAATTTACCCAGCATACATTTGTTCTAGGTCTATTAACATCCGTAAGTTTAAAAGTATAGAAAGCCCCATGTGGAAATGAGCAAGATTGTGTCTAAAACCCAGCCTCTTCTCCAAGTTTCAAAGATACACTTCGACATAACGTGCAAGGTTGCGTGCTACATGCGCAATACTACGGCGCGGCCCGGATATCAATGCAGCACGAAACAAAGCAAAAAATGTTTTTTACGAAAAGAAAGCAGCTTTCCAAATGGAGGCGTTGATTTGATAAAGAATGTGAAGAATTCCGGGGAAAAAAATCATTCAATGAATTAAAGATCATGAACTATTTATTAAAACATTCTTTTAACAGGGTAATATCCCTTTAGTTCACTTTGCAACAGTCGAACTACTTTTCAAGGGAGCTCTGTATAATTTGGATGAAATGACAAGCATAAAAAAATATATTCTTACAATAAAATATACAAATAAAAAAAGAAGAAGTTCACAGTATAAACACATTACACAAATGGGTGAACCCTGACCTCCCACCCGTCCCCCAAAACAGTCAATGAATATAACGGAAGATACACATATATAAAAATGGTTTCGAATGTAACCTATTTAACTTAAAATACATGTTCAACATTTAATTAAATCTAATATGCCATAAATCTCACAGGATAAATATTAAACACAAGATATTGCAATACCCCATGAATTACAATATTAAAATTAAAAAAAAATCTATTCTCATTCATTTAATTTTTATTTATTTAATTGATCTTGTTTAATTTGTGCAATTTCGATTTAACATGAAAATGACATTGTAAAAGAACAGATACATAATTATTCAATTGGTATTAAAATCAGTCAATGAAAAATATCATGAAGTAACAAATTGCATTTACTATTTCAGCTGGGCATTTACTGCTAATACCTTGGTCACATTTGCTCTACGGCCGCCGTACGGCGAGTTGAAAACAGCCGTTTGAATATTTTTTTGTCCAACTACATATAGGTGGTTTGAATCCGCCGTAGAGCAAATGTGACCAAGGTATTACAGACAAGTAAATAAGTAGAAAATAAATACTAGCTGTATATTTCATAAACTTGATGAGATGATATATTTTCAGTTCAAAACCTAAATTTCCATTGTTATTACATTCATAAATAATATTCTGGTTGTATAATTCATTGTTATATCTTTCACATTCAGTTCCATCAAATAAACAGTCAGTCCGCAAGCCCCTGTGTTAATGAGCAAGATTTATCTAAGTCCTCTCGTGGCTGAATTCATGTCCCTGCAAAATCTCGTGAATTGTGAGACTTTCTTTCTCAAAGAATTTAACCACTTTCTCCTTGAGTAATATTTATTATTTTTGTACCATGGGCAAGAGTAAATGTTACTCTTTTATATTGGTCATTTCTTTTGAATGAAATATTTTGATAAATAAGTGAATTTTTTACCTGAAAAGATGCATCAAACAGAATTTTCTTCCTCTGTTTTCACTTGCAAATTGTGCAACATTTTGTGTTTTAGGCACCAACATTATTTATATCATCAGAAAGCTCAAACTCTATATTTTCTTACAATGTCACTCTTGATATGTGGCATCTTTTAGATGGGTCAGCAGCCAGCTTTTTCCATCAAGATGCAAGGCGAGATTTCTGAAATTTCTGAGTAACATAAAATCCAGAGTTCTGATTGGCTGAATACTGTTTTCAAAACAAACAGGCGCGGGTAATTTGAAGAGATTACCACATGGTGAGTGTGACCTTGCAGAGGCCCAGTGTGGGGAACATTGGAATTTGCATGGGTGTGTGGTCTCTATGACCAATCAGAGCGCAGTATTCTTGTTTTTGAGCTGCAAAATGTACTTGGCCTATGAAAAGCTGGCTGCTGACCCATCTAAAATACATCTTCTTATAAAAATTATATCATATTAAAGCTTAGATCTTCAGCTTTATCATGATCTAAAAATCATTTGTGCCCAAACAGAAATTAAGTGTGAAAACAACAACTTTTGTTGCATGAAAAAAATATTTCGTTTCATGTTTTAGATCAAAAGTTTTTCCTATATTACAACATTCTTTTAAAAATCCAAACACATGACCTGAAAGAATGATTCTTCTTCTTTACAAAGATACCAAAAACATGAAATTTGGTCAATATTTAGAGCAGCAATGGCCAAATAAAAAGAGGTGTTTTGGTTCGCACCAAGCTCATTAACTATGCAAAAACCCTCTAGCCATGAATATCACTTGGATAAAAGAAGCTACTTTTTCAGGGCTTGCAGACTGACTGTAAAACAGCATGTGATACATATGGCTAAATGGAGGTTATGTATATCTTTCATTATATCCTACATCATGTATGCTGATTGGTTTAAATAGTATCATGTAACCAAACATATTCTCACTATTTTGTGATGATGTTGAAAATGAAACGCCCACTGAAGAAAAATTGCTACTCCGTGACATCAATGATGGAATAGTGTGTATTCCATCATTGACGTCACAGATCATGATGGCGCAAGCACTAATACGCGTTTTGCACGCTGAGCGCGTGGCTTCAGGAAAAGTAGGTCAGTCAGCGCAGTGGGTTATCTTGGTTCAGATTTAAAAAAGGATAAACTACGAGTACAAGAACTAGATTATCAAAATCTTTTGCTCTAACTTATAAAAGTAGGATATAAAACAAATACATACCAGGCCTTTATTTTGAAAGTATAGAGGGAATTATTCATCCTCAGTTGTACTTGCAAAATCACTATCTTTACCTCCGGGCTTCGCCCCTTGGGAAAAATAGTAATGCCAATCCAACCTCGGATGAATTATTCCTGCTATACTTACTCAAAACCTGGTATATTTGTATAGTATGCAGGAGTGAAAAACTATTGTACATGACATTTTCCTTTCAATCTAAATCCTGCCATGTAACCAGATACTTGAGCATTAATCCTTTATCCAAAATATGGAAACTATAAAAGAGAAGGTTTGAAGCATTTACCTTCATCCATATTCAATAACCGTTACATGCCTTAAGTTTTGTAAATGTGGCCACATTCTTCCTCTGTGATATCTATTATGAGTACTGACTCTATGGCGATATAAGGTTGAAGTAATAAGGTCACGATTCTTTAGGTCTAATCCTGCACACATATTTTTCAGGCGTACCAACCTGACGTATGGTCTTCAGACAATCCCGTCCTTGGAAACAAGTAATGGTTTATCACAGAAATTCCAGCTAGCTCTCTTGACTTCTCCGTCGGCCAAGGTATGCATGGCAGAACGAGTATTTTCCCGGAAATAGTATGGACACTAAGTGATATATTCCTTTTCCACTTTGATATCTTAGTTTTAACGTGCATGCTAAAGGCCTTTGTCCACAGGATCTAATCCTACTTGATTTTTGTCCAGCCATGCCTGAGCATCGACGCCCTGCCAGTCATCTACAAAGAGCCTGCTGAGCTCGCAATAAACAGTGTTAATCTGCATACCACAAGGTCATGCAGTCTTGTGTATCCGTGCAGATTTGTAAACGAAATGCAAATTCATCACTAGCAAATTCAAGTTCCCCACTGTACGGACACCATCCTCATCTGGAACTGATTCTGGTCGTCTCAACCTTGTTTGTATTCCCAGATTAAAGCGCAGATGTCACCAAAAATTGTATTATAATGAAGTTCCAAGAGCAAGACAAAATTGTAAATCTCTGCCGCTTTCACATCACCATCCTCAATTAGACTCAGACCTTAAAGAATCTTGCTTGATGACTTGAGTATTAGTGCAACCTTAATTTGGGTCCTGGTATGATTGTGCTGTTCTCATTTGATGAGAGCGTATTTCCTTAAACTTGTGTGTAGTGTTCTATGGCTTCCTCAAGGTGGATTTAAAAAAAATATATTTCTCCTATGTTGCCATCCTCTGAGTGGAGTTTCGCCAAACTTGCTTCAGTGTTTTTCAGACATAACTGACTTTTTTTTTTTTCATTAGCACTGGATCCTTTTGGCAAAGTTGACTGCTTTTGCCACTTCGAAATTTTGTAAAAAAATTTTGTGCTAAAATCCCTCTGATTTCCCTTGAGATGAACATACTGTAGAAATGTTACAGGAATACACATACACACTCAATGCACAGCAGTCTCTTCTTCCTTCTTGCATCGGCGAGTATGCCTCTCAATGTAAGTCTTCGCAAAAAACCCACTGCACGTTCCGCACATGACTGGCACAGAATCTTTCATCGTGGAAGAACGTTCTCTCTTAAACACCGGAGTAGACTTCTTTGCTTCAAGTTTGTTCACATGCAGAATTCCCTCTTTCTTAAACTTCTGGAATTCGCGAATTCTCTCCTTTTTGGGCAGTTCTAATGCATTCTTGACCCTCGGATTTCCTTCATGCACTAACCTTATATGGTGCGATAATTTTGATGCCATCGTACCACAGAATATGCAACATCTATACGGTTTCTGATAGTTTGATTTCTGCTTTCGTGGCTTTGTTACTGTTGAATTCGACGGAGTATCCATTTCAGCAACATCATGGTCAGTCACTTTATGTCTTTTGACTTTTGGGTGTTGTTTTTTCTTCTTTTTCTTCAAGACAATTATCTCATCTCCTCCTTGGATTCTCTTGAGATCTGATGCAGAAGTAATCTCATTCGAAGAATGATTCCATCTACATTTATCATCTGATGACAGATCAGACACCTGTTCGTCTGAAGTGTTTCTGTGAGCATGGGTCAGATGGGATCTCCTAGGTGCAGAATGTTCAGGCCTGAGTTCATATGAAGATAACTCAAGCACAAGCTCTGGTGATGATGGGCCAAGTTGTGGCTTGTGTTCCTGTGAGATTGGTATACAAATGGTCATAACCTACATTAGATAACTGCACGCCAGATCTGAAATATATTGCAGTTAACTCCTTTAAAGTCTAAAAAACTTTAAAACTAATCAAATCACACTGTCACTCTCATATGCAGTTATTATTTAATCAAGTCTTCATTCATTGCAAACATACGGAGCCTTTAAAGTGCCATCGACTTGACGACTTGGCGAGATACTTTATCTTGCCATGTCGACATAATAACCTTATTATGTCGACATGGCGAGATACGTTATCTCGCCAAGTCGACTTATAAAAAGTTATATGTCGACATGGCGACATGTAACATAACAAGTGGAACGCCTCTGGCAGTCTCGCCTGCATTACGCAATTCGATATAGCAGCATTGCTTCCTTTGAAAAACAGCTAATGAATAATTATTCACAGAAGAAACATTAATAAGATATTAAAATATTATGTCCATTGACCCAAAATGACCTTTGACCATGATCATGTGACCTAAGGATTGTGCAAAACTATCATTCATACTTGATTACCCTTATGTTGATGTTTCATGAGCAAGTACCATAAACTTCCTAAGTTATGTTGCCAATTCCACACATACTCCCAACACAGACAGAGTACATTGACCCTTAGTGACCTTTGACCTTGGTCATGTGACCTGAAACTCGCACATTATATTCAGGGATACATGGTTGCTCTTATGGCCAAGTTTCATGAGCTAGATCCATAAACTTGTAAAAGTTATGATGACAATTCCTCAAATAACCCCAACATGGCCAAAGTTTGTTGACCCTAAGTGACCTTTGACCTTGGTCATGTGATGCAAAACTCAGGCAGGATATTCAGTGATACTTCATAACCCTTATGTCTAAGTTTTATGAACTAGGTCCATATACTTTTGAAGTTATGACAACATTTCAAAACTTAACCTTGGTTAAGATTTCAATGTTGACGACGCCGTCGTCGTCGCCGCAAAAGCGGCGCCTAAAGTCTCGCTCTGCTATGCAGGCGAGACAAAAATTAATGAATCCTCTTTCTTTTAAGGCTTGGATTCAGATTCAGATTTTTGTAAATCCATGATAAATCCAATTAGAAAAAAATGCAAGATCAAGTCAGTATTTAAGCATGAGATGATAACATTCACAGCAATTTAACATATTCAGGGCAATGTAAACAAAGATACACGATCATGCGAATAATGAATATTTCAAAAACTTAACCTTGGTTAAGATTTCGATATTGATTCCCCCAACATGGTCTAAGTTCATTGACCCTAAATGACCTTTGACCTTGGTCATGTGACCTGAAACTCAGGCAAGATAATCAGTGATAGTTGATTACTCTTATGCACAAGTTTCATGAACTTGGTCCATTTACTTTAAATTTATGATATTTCAAAAACTTTTTTAAATGTTGACGTGTTGACGTCGGTGCCGCCGCTGTCGGAAAAGCAGCGCCTATTGTCTCGCTCTACTATGCAGGCAAGACAAAAAAGGAAAAATTATTAATATCTTTCATTTGATTTTTTCATCCGACTATTTCAAAATTTTATTTCATCTGTGACTTCAGAATACCTGTAGGGGTACATGTACTTAACATAAACTAGAGCAGTTCTACTATATGCAGTCCATGAGTAAGCCTCTGCAGTCAGTCGAATAAAAAAAAAGTGATCCCCAAGTGGGAAAAAAATAATCATTCTAACTCTATGGAACAAAGTACTTTTGGTTACAAAATTGATATTTTAAACAATTTTTAAAAGTGTAAATGTCGCATAGATTAATGTACATGTCGATTCACCACAGGCAGGGTGGTTGCAGTGAACAAGTGCACTGCGACTACATGTATGCTCGACAAAAGATGAGGTCCAAGATAAAATCAGAAATGGTACGGAGTGAAGTACCGGTATCCTACAGAAATCATGATTCTTACCATAATACTTTATGGAACATAAATCAATAGTGTTATACTCAAATTGTTGAAAAACCTGCTATGACAATTGCCTGTATGATGGTGTGCATGTTCCGATCCGTGCCGTGTGGCCCACACCGCGCCGTAGTATCGCGCATGCAGCGCGACCCTGCACGTCATGTTGAAGTGTATCTTTGAAACTTTCAAGAATAGGGTGGGTTTTGGACAAAATCTTGCTCATATTCACTAGCACCACAATCTATTGCTTTTAACTTTAGGGATGTCATAGGTATTAGGTATTGGAGAGAACAAATGTATGCCAGGTAGATAATGATGATATGCCAGGTGGGTGTTTCATAAAGCTGTTCGTAAGATACGAATGACTTTACGCACGACTTTTGATCCTTTCTTGTGCTATGTGATATCTCGATGCAATTGATTTATGACCTAAGAACATGTTCCAGTCATGCGTAACTTCATGATCAGCTTTATGAAACACCAACCTGTTTAATACTGTAGAATAAAATAAGATACATACAGATTTGCCATAACATATATTTTTGGGCATGAAGGATATACAAGTCAATTTTTTCAACATTGCAAAGCTCAAGATCGAGTTCATCAAAAAGATCAAAACTTTCTAGCACGGTACATGAACACACACCCCCTCTAGGACCGCAATCGCAATTTTTTTTTACCTCCGAAAAAGGGGAAAATAGGGCGTGAGAAACGTTAAGGCGAAAATTTGCATTTTTCCCTTCAACAATGAATTCCCCCTTCAGTTTTTTTTCCCTCCCCAAAATTCGCCATAATTAGGATTTAGGTACATATACATTTCATAAAACCGTTGTTTGAGAGTGAGGTCCAGTTTGGTAACTTTCTCAAAGTCAAGCCAGCGCTTAATACAGTGTAACTTACTACAGATGTTGTGTTTGTAAGAGCCTGACAATGATCTGTGCCTGCTCAAGGCAGATTATACGGAGTGAACTCAATTTCTTCCAGATTTTAGGATGTTTCAAGTATGCGGGGAATCTTACGAACAAAATGACATCATAAAGACACTTCACGTCCTCAAATCCTCACCGATAAAGGGCAGACGATGAATGTAATTTAGGAACCTCTATGATGCAAAGGTCTCTCTTTAAAGCCCTGCAATGAAAAGAAGGGTAAATTGCCAACTCGTCCACTCATTTGGTCCATAAACATTTCATCTAATAGTAACAACCATTTGGTCCAATCATCACTTTGTCTAATCACCAGTTCGTCTGACTATTTCGTCTCAAAACCAGTTGATCGAATATTCATTTTATTTCATTCATTTTGCCCAATGAACACTTGGTCTAATTAGACCAAAAGGTATACTTAATGGCAATTGGACCAACTGGATATTAGACAAAATGGTGAGTGGGTGAAATGGGAATTAGACCATGTGGATATTGGACAAACTGATGGTACACCAAAGAAAAGTAGATGATTTGGCAATTCGATGAATTGGCATTGTGAGAACATTTGATATGGACATTCCAACTAATAAAATCTTACGGATCAGAGTTCAGAATAGTGGTAGGACTACTGAAATTGAAATTCAGTCCAGTTCAAGCCACCCTGAATGAATAAAAACAAATTAAATTCCAAATCGTAATGACGTCATCATTAGCTGCTTCTTGAAGCCAATTTGGACTTTACTCGGACCACAGGGCTCGCTGCAAAGTAAATATATGATATTAGTATTTCTAACATCATGCCAAACTTTTAATACAATAATGTTACTTCTTCGAACTTTCATATTTAATGCAAAATGTGATTTCTTGAAAAATCGGATCGCAGTGTGAGACAGGCTTTAGTGATATCAATCGAGAGACAAATCAATGTAACGACATGGTTTTTTTTCTCCAATTTAATAAAAAAAAGCCAATTTCCATAAAAACAAGAGCCTAGAATAGTGGCCTAGATCTATAGTTCTACTGACCTACATATTACAAGATGTGAACAGAATGAGTTTTGTGACCATTAAAAATTAATGTATATAGTGTAGATCCTATTTTACTCTTACTTTGCACATTCTTCTTACAGATATTGGAGGTTATTTAAAGTAACATTTGTCAAAATTTGGATAACGGCTAGTTCGGGCATCCTTCACTCTAATATTGTTAGATCTACGTAAACATTAGAACACTATTTTTAAAGACTAGTCTAGGCCTGGCCTAACAAGTAAGTGAAAGCGGACACTAAATAAACCGGAAAGTCAAGTTACATATAGACCGGCGACTGACTTTTTAAATCTAAGGAAGGTCTAATACTATTGAGTTAGAGCTTCAAATCGTGCAGTTTCTCACCTGTACCTTATGCAACAAAATAAAGCACAGCATCCTGCCCAGCACTAGCTGCATTAGTGAGTCAGTAGCTGTGGAGCACTGCTTTAATTTTAAAGGCACGAAACTGATGCGACAGCACACTGACGTTACTAGTGACTTAACTTACCCATGGATGTTCATCACACTGGTATTTTGATGGTGACGATCAGGGGCCGCGAAACGGTTTTCAAAGTGGGGGGGCTGACCATGCGGAAAATCATAATCATTGGGTCATTTTTACGTTTTTGTACACGGTTTTCGAAAAAAGTGGGGGGCTGAAGCCCCCCCAGCCCCCCCGCTTCCGCGGCCCCTGACGATTGTGATCTGAACCTGAACTTGAAATCTGCACTCATGGTCGAACTTGTTTTCGCAGAAGTGGGGCTTTGCGGGCAAAGGCGTCAATAGGTTTTTATGTGCTTTATTTCGCCTGCGTTAACTTAAGATTCATAGGACCAACTTTCAGTTCATTGAATAAGGCTCCCATGTCTAATTCTCGACTCTCTCTCTCTCTTTATCTATGACCCCATTCCCATTACACAGTCCTAAAACAAGTTTAGTGGAAACCGGTTTGGAAGATCGCTTCTCTAGCGTTCCAATCTGATCGCACTAAAGTGGTTTTCAAAGCCACTTCACGGAAAGCGATCTTGTTGCTATGGGAATGCTCTCAGTGGAGTCGCATGTTTCACGCGAAATTTGAAACCGCAGCATAAGCATGAGTATAACACCCATCAGGCACACACTATCTTACTTCCATGTGCAGAACTTGTGAAGAACTATTGTGTCCTCTTCTCCGCTTAAACTAGTTTAATGAGGCAAAGCGATCTTGAAAACTACATCGTGAGGTGGTTTTCCGAACTGGTCTGGAAGGCAATTTAAGATTGCTTCCGAGACCGCTCCGAGCGTGTTACTGTTCCCATTACTTGCTACCCTAGTTTACACTACCCTAGGTTTAGGAATGTAATGAGAACAGGGTCTTTCTTCAAAGTGCACGTACACAATGCTCTCATATTTATTCCCATATTTTCCTTTTTTGGAGGTAATTTTATTTTGTTCCAGATCACAAATGGGTGACCATGTATTTTAAAACGCAATAAACAAGAAGGAATCGAGTTCATCCTGAATAATCTGCCTCAGGCATAGATCTGTAAAATGCTCTCACTTCACAGCAGACGATGTCATTAACTACTGATTTGACAAAGGATAGATAGTATCAAACAAGACCGTACTAATCTCTCATATATACATATATAATTTGTCTTATTTTGTGATCGGCAATAAATGTCTACTTTAAGCATGAGACATTCACAGGTATGAATTCAAAATGTTTATTGTGACATTTGACCTCATGACCCTAAAATCCTATCAATATGCATGCACGCACCAGATTGAATACTCTTCTGTTTTTGTGAGAACAAGAAATATCAATATATTTAGGTGATTTCACCAGGTTAGAACACAGTATTCAATTCACCAAAGTAGCATGTTTATGTCCTTCTTTCTTTTACCAATTTGTTTACTTTCTATTATTATGAATGTTGTCTATTCATTTACAAGGGATCATACCTCCAATAATGACATGAAATTTTACTATGTGCAACATTAATGAAGATGTATGTATATTGTTTGCATTCATCCGAACCATCGTATTAGTCAATTTTGGTTTGAAAAAATATCAATTTTGAGATTTTTGCAGGAATTGAAAGTAAAAGTCCTACTCCATACATACATGTATGCCTACTTATATTTCTAGGCAGCAATTATTTTAGTTTCTGAGATATGTGGGGGTTTTCACTGCGATGCCATACAAATTGGTGATAAAATAAAAATGCGCTAATCCCATTGGAAACGTGTACTGTAGCAAAGCATACAGCAGATGCACATACTTAATGCGCAAATGTGCGGTCAGCCAAATCGTCGTATTGGCACTGCACTGACTTTGCATATGAAAAAGCGATACAACGTTTTGACTGATCACAAGCATTGAAATCGCGGTCAGGATTGTTGTATACCCTGTAGATGGCGTTTATGTACATGGAAAATCTAAAGCGCTCAAACCGAAATTATAAACATGTAGCTCTTTTGCAGTATTGTCTCTGATTCATGGTTTTATGTAAAAATAAAGATACCAGTGTCAAGCAATTGTCTCGGTCTTCCCAACCTTGTATTTTTCTAGCAATGTTGATGTCGTAAGGATGGGGAACAAAGTGTGGAACTTATGGAAACTTTGAAGTCGATTTTCTCTGAAATGGGCTTGCACAGTTCGGATGACCGCCGACGATATGTAAAATGAACTCTGTGACCTTCATCATAATACCCCCAAAATAAACAGACGATTGCCACTACTTGACTACAAGCTTGTAGCACATCTGTCAAATGGTGATTTATTTATGAGAACGAACACGGGACAGACAACTAGAAAACATAACACCTCTGGCAAACACCTACAATGGGTAGAGGCATATTAATTGAGGAATACACAACACCATTTTCATCGACGATGCACACATGTGTATTTGTTTTCAAAACAATCGTATCATACAAGTATAAGATTGGAAATAAACTATGGCAAAATTGCAATTATAAATTAAGGGAAACTTACGAGCATGCCTTCATCGATTCCCTCTTCATTATCCAAGTGATTAAACAATTCTCCATGTTCCACTGGCAATGTGGCATCTTCTTGTTGTTCTGGAAGCTCAGTCTTCACCATCACTTTGGACTCCTCATCTATGACGTCTGTATACTCTAATGCGACCAGGCCTGTAGCAGTGGACTGTAGTATGCAGAATAATAATAGGTATTTATATAGCACCATCTATCTAGAAATAATCTTTTACAAGCAAACTACTACAATTACCCTGACTTTAGCTGGAACTGCCATTTCCAGTGCGGTGCATTCAACATATTATTCCTGCCAGGTAGGGCCTACATGTACCCATTCATCTCTTCTGTTTCGAGTCCAGCACAATGTGGGTAAATTTCTTACTTTAGGAAAACACCCCAAGGCTGGGACTTGAACCCATGACCCTCTCAACAAAAATCGCATTGGAACCACGACACGACAGCATCCCAACATGAACACAAGTGCTCCATCATCATTTTGTGGACTTAAAAAGGAAAATAAGATACTATTTGTGAGCAGGCATCATCACAATGCAGAGAATATAGTAAATGTATTAAAAAGAAAGACTGATCAATATTCAGATTATGGATTAACGGATAGTAAAATGTGTTAACTGTTGAACGATGCAAATTATGGTATCTCACAATTTAAAGAACCAATTATATATTTCTTTCGTTTTAAAAACAAACTTGCACATGTAAGGATTCGCTAAATTTCAACTTCAGGAATAATTTTTCATGGTATCGCATCCCATATATCCCCTCTTCCTCTTCTTCCTGCGTTCAGAGTACTCTCCCTGAATCTCCTTCAACTTCTTTACCTGCCTATACCCCCCCCCCCCCCCCCCCCCGTGTGTTACCTGTCACTTATTCCTTCTAAGTTTTCTCATTTTCTTTCTTCCTCTTTCCATTGTTATCAATCTTTGGTCATGATTTGAAGATGTTATTGATTTATTTGTTGTCTTTTAATATATGATGTTAATTCCACCCAATTCCGCTTTGGGCTGCCAAATGGTTTCTGATAAATACCTTTTCAAATTCAAATTCAAATTTTTGTAAGACGGTTACACAATTTATTATTTTGTGTGGCATAATCTTATTTTATAGTAGGGATCCCAAAACGAAAATCTAATTTTTTAAATCTATGTTTAAAAGCATTGAAAAGTACCTCACCTGAATCAGCATATTAAAAAACCCCAAGTGAATGACTTTTAGTGTTCCAAAGAGATCTAAATATCTGTTAATCTGAGGCTAAAGTGGGTCCGAATTGTGACAGATTTGTGTACAAATTTCATTTTGAAATTTCGTCGACACGTACGCACAGAGCTCGGCACTGAACGAGGGATTGTGGGCGTGTCCTTTCTCGCCTCGGCCTATTGTTACCCAAATACACAACTCGAACGAAAGTGCGTTCACCGTCCCAGTTAGTCTCGGATCCGAGCTTATCCAAATAAACAATGATTAAATAACAACAAAAAATAGAAAGAAGAGAAAAGAGAAAAAAAATGGCTCAAATGCAGTCGTTTGGTGACGGATAGTATGCTCTGACCTCTTGCTGATATAAGGATTAGATATGACATAAGTTTTATGCCATGATAACTAAAGCATGGGGGGCGGGGGCACTGACTTTCAAAATAATAAATTCTTTAAACATCTATATCTAGGCAAGGGAGGGTCCAGGATTTTCCAAAGGGGGGAGGGCACTATTAGCGGCGGCAATCAAAAAAATTTAGGGGAGGGCACCAAAATTTTTGACAAAAAAAGGTTATCAAAGGGGGACCGAAAAAAAAAATTTAGCCCCCCAAAAAGGTAATAACGTCCCCCCATATGCAGCGGGGGGGGGGGGTCGTGTCTCCCCTAAATTTGAGGTGGGGGACAATCGCCCCCCCCCCTCCTAATTTTTTTGTCGATAACCTTTTTTTTTTGCTTGTCAATTTTTTTTCCTGCGTGCCCCCTAAATTTCAGTGGACCCCCCTAAAAATTTCATGGGGTCTCCCCTAAAATTTGGTTGATAAACCTTTTTTTTTTTGGGGGGGGGGGGCTTGTCACAAAATTTTGGTGGTCCCCCTCCCCTAAATTTTTGCTTTCCGTTGCCAATGGTCCCAACCTCAGATTTAGGGGGGACAGGGCCTATGGAGGGAACATTTTCCCGATGCAAATTTGATAAGCATTACAAAATGTTTTTACCAAAAATTCAAAGTCATTTCGTCCCTAAAAATTGACAAGCAAAAAAAATAGGGCCTATATAATATATATATAAATATATATATATATATATATATATATATCCTCACTTTCAAGGGGCATGCTTGGGTAAAAAGGGCATGTTTATGTTACAAATTACAAATTTGGCTCTCGATAATTATGCCCCTTGGATCCACCAGTAATCTAAGTGGAATTTTTTGTTTTTAGTTTTGATATGGCTACCTTCTCGGAGGGCGTCCTCGCCGCGGTAGCTGGATAGTGCTGCAAAAGAGTAGGCCTTATACATCTTTTGCAGCATTAACTGACACTCCGAGACTTATAATTTTACCTTATACTTAAAAAATGAATAATACAAAATAAAACATAACACTTGTTTTTGGAGTAAGTTGATGTCAAAATATATTCAGTCTGGGGCATGAAGACTTGGAACTCTGCCCCATATTGTACTTGCCTCGCTCGATTTGTATCATAAAAAAAATTTAAAAATGTTTCCACATTAAAATATAGATCTAAGTACAATGGCCAAAAATAATAGTACGAATAAGCTAGCAGAATTTGTATCATACCACCCATATTATTGAACGCCAACGAAGGCAGTTTCTAAATCCTGTTTGCTTTATCCCACTTTTCCACTAAGATTTATCCCTTTTGCGTGTCATATGAAAGCAGTTTTGTGCGCAGATCTAGCGTACCGGTAGGACCACATGCAGTCATTAATAGCTCTCTTTAATTTTTTTTCAACAAATGATGTCTCATGCTTTCGTTAAAATTAATAAATTAGAATCCTTGTATATGGCCCTGGGAAGTGGGGTGCTCGGGTTGTGACCCCCAAGTTTTTTTTTGTTTTTTTTTAGCTGGTGGTGCGTTTTTTGTACACGTATATAGTTTAAAACAGGAAGAAGAATGACATTGATTTTTGTACCGCATTATTTTCATTAATTTATTGGTAGAAATACAAAAAAAAAAGTTTTGAAAAAACATTTTTCAAAACTATTCCGCGGCTCCTGGAAGAATGGAGAGATGGACGGAAGGAGAGAAATGAATAGGATGAAGGGGTGGATCCAGCTTTCGCCAAAGGGGGGGGGGGGGCAAATTTTTTTTCACCATTATTTTTCCCCAATCGGCCTTCTTTGAAGAAATGTCACTTCTTAGCTTTTGTCTTATAAATCAACATAAATATATAATATCATAACCCTTTTTATATAGTGCGAGCTAATTTATTTTAAAAAATATGTTTTTTCCCCAAAGTTTGAAATTTCTGGGCAATGTTTATCATGAAAAAGATGTGTATGCAACTAAATAATTACTAAGAACGCGAAGTGCGAACAGAATTGAAATCATAGGCACTTTGCAATTAGCAATTGATGCGAAGCGCGAGCACAAAATTGGAAGATTTAGACCTAAAAACGAGACATGTCTAGTCATGTCTTTTAAATCATCATGGAAAGGATGTCAAATTGCCGATCTTTGTTACTTTAATAATGCTCGCGCAAATTAGCGCGAGCATAAGATTTTTGTATACGTTTTGAACTGATCAAAAAGGTACCTGTTAAGGAGTGCTTATTTCACTTAGCCATGGAGACGTTACATATTTCAACAATAAAATAATGCAAGCGCGAGCCGATTTTTTTTTTACACTTCTACATAAAGAATGGACAATTTTAATCAATTATTGTGACCATGAACAGGATCGTCGTTATAAAACAATTAATGCGAGCGCGAAGCGCGAGCGGAAAAAAATTGACATTTAGACCTAAAAAATGGGACACTCTATTCCTGTTTTGTATAATAAGGATGAGTAATAGGGGTTCTTCCTACATAAAAAATGCGAGCACAAAGCGCTAGCAGAATTTTGTTTTTCAGAAACTGGATAATGGTTGAAATACTAACAAGTTGAGTATCTAGATAGACATGCGCTCGCGTGTTTCCGATTTAGGCCTACAATCTAGGCATTCTGAATATATATTTTAACATGAAATTGAAAATCAAAGCGAGCGCGAAGCGCGACCTTAAAATATTTGACATTCTGATCTGAAAAAGGGGTCAATTTCAGCTCAAGTACTTTGTGAGGTGGATTTGGATCGCACTTAATAAAGAGCTGATAGATTTGACAAAGGACCGGGACATGAAAGTGATGAATATCTTCCTATTCCTCTTGCTAAGAGCGAGATGAAACAGAAAGGACAATTTAGCCATTAAAATTAATATCTGATCTATGAATGCCTAATGAGGCGCGAAATCTGATGATAACATGGTATGAAAACTGGAAATTTCAAGCACTTTTGTAATTATGATTATGATGTATCAGGTAATATTTTTAACCGTTTATGCGAGCGCAAGTCGCGAGCCAAAATTTTTATAAGGCCAAGTCACAAGGATTACCCTCCTTTTAACTGCCATTATCAATATGTTACTACATTATAACCATGTATTTACTCTACATATGCATTAAATTCTGTGAATCCCATAATCTTGAACCATTAATGCTTCTTTCTTTGACCCATGCTATTTCTGCCCATATATCTCTTGAGGGTTTTTTTTTTCTCTCTCAAGGTGTGTATGGCACATTGAGGAGTATAGAAGCATGTTGGAGATATTGAAAGGGGTAGAATAATTGAATGAAATTCACGAATGGGAGAGATGCCGAGGGGGGGGGGGCAAAGATGTTGAGACAGAAAGGGGGTTTGAGAGAAAAGAGGGGAATTAACTATAAAGGAACAGCAGTCAGGAGAGGGGAAGAGAGAGGGGGGGGGAAATCGAAGGAAGATATGCATACGATAAAAGAGTCCTCGTAGAAAAAGTGAGAGAGAGGGGGGATATGGAACTGAGAGATCATAATGAGATAAGAAAGAAGTAATAGTGCATGGGCGGATCTATCGCCAATAGGGGGGGGGGGTGCCAATTCGTCTGCGGCCAACTTGTCCACTCATTACATGGTCTACTTTCATTTAGTCTAATGCCAATCTGTCCATCAACATTTCGTCTAACAGCCATTGGTCCATTAACCATTTGGTCCAATCATCACTTCGTCTAATAACCATCTCGTCTATGACCATTTAGTCTCATAACCGGTTGGTCTAATACCCATTTTATTTTCATTCATTTTGCACAATAATACACTTATAGTCCAATTAGATGAAATGGTATATGGACCAAATGGCTTTTGGGTCCACTGGTCATTAGACGGAATGGCATTAGACTAAATGAAAAAAAAAGACTATGTGGTGAGTTGACGAACTGATGGACCAAACGATAGTAGACGAGTTGGCAATTAGACAAATTGGAAATAAACCGGGGAAGGGGCCGAAAAATATTTGCACCCGTATTTTCCACAATCAGCCGCTCAAAGTTAATAGGGGTAGTCCAAACAGTCACTTCTTTATTCTCATTAAACAGCATACACAAAACACAATATACAATAATCTCATAGCCCCTATAGTGCAAGTGCGAAGCGCGAGCTAAAATATTTTTGAAATTTCATGTTTTTTATCCTCAAAATTGAACATTCTGGGCAATGTTTGTGAAATGGAACAAGATGCGTATTTTACTAAAATTGCTGCGAGCGCGAAGGAGCAAAAAAAAAAAGTAAGTAAGAAAAGAGAGGAATATACGTTCTGGCCTGATCGAAAAGGGACTTGCTAATGGCGGTTTACAGTTAGCCAAGAAGACGATGCATATTTCAATCAAAATAATGCGAGCGCAAAGCTCGAGCTAAAATGTTTGAAATTCTGACCATAAAAATAGACATTCCAAGCACTTTGTGTATGAACAGAACACAGTGGGAGCACGAAGCGTGAGCGGATAACAATTGAGATATATAGACCTAAAAAGGAACACTATTTTATATTTATGTTTTCTAAATCGTGAAAAGGGTGGGTAATTGGTTACCGTCTTACATTATTTTATAATGCAAGAGCGAGAAGAAATTTTTTTATATTCTAATCTGAAGCGAGATAATTTAAGCATGCTGTTTTCAATAAAGGATAAGCAGCCCGTCTCAATAAACATGCGTGTTCTAGAATTTGTGCATTCTTAATACACTTTTTATCACGGAAAATCAATAATGCGAGCGCGAAGCGCGAACTGATAATATTGGATATTCCGATGTGAAAAGGTCAAATTAAGCACTGCACTGTGCAGGAAAATAATCGTAAAGTGGACATGGATTGCTCTTAAAAAATGAGGCGAATGCAAAGCATGAGCTGAAGTTATTCTGGCCTAGGACCGGGACATTCTAAGGACATTTTTTCATCATAATTATGAATGTCTTCCGATTCCTCTTCCCAAGCGCAAAAAGAAACATGTCGATCTTCCATTTTGAAAAAGTGACAACTTAATTACGGTATTAGGAATTAATGAAATGTTATTAATATCTTATTTACTAATCTAATAAGCCTAATGAGAGCTCTAAATTTGTTGATATTAAAGTGTTAACCCTGGACATTATAAGCACTTTTGTAATTATGAATATGATGCATTAATTACCGGTAACGTACTTTTAGAAATTAATGCGAACGGCAATTGCGAGCAAATCTTTAATTTAATAAACTTATTATTAACTCAAAAAACTGTCATGAAAAGGCGATTTTAAGTACTTTGATTTATATATATTTTAGGTATACATAACTCACCAATTTAAGCACGTGCGTGCAATGCTAGCTGATAAGATTTGACAATCAGACCTTAAAAAGTTATATTTTGATAAATTTATGGAATAGGGCCTACATGAAGAGGATAGGTACTCCACAAATGAAATAATGCTAGGGCACAGCGTGAGCTAAAAATGTTGATACTCAGATCATAAAACGAATATTTTACAAAGCACTTTTTTATTGATTCGTTATACCTCGGTCACACTTTTTCTACGGCGAGTAGAAAACAGTCGTTTAAACATTTTTTGTGCCAGCTAAATATAGGTGGTTTGAATAAAAATGAATAAAACGGCTGTTTCGACTCTCCGTACGGCCGCCGCAGAGCAAATGTGACCGAGGTATAAATAAAAAAGAATAATGAAAGTTCAATGTCCTAGCTGACCGTACAGTATATGTTTTGTATTTTGACTGCAAAGCTTAAATGTCAAGCTCATATATATCAGCCTATTGAGCAATAATTATGTACTCATCGAAAATGAGCAATGCGAGTGCGAAGCGCGAGCGAAAATTTCAATTTTGCATGTTCTTTTAAATCATCAAAGTCTCCCCTCCCTAATTTTATTCACTTTTCTCCCTCCCTTTTCCCCTCTTCCTTTTCCACTCTCTTTTCCTTCTGTTTCTTCTTCCTTTCTCCATTTTTTGGTCTTTAATCCGCCAACAGGGGGGGGGGGGGGGGTGACCGCCCCCTGGATCCTTCTATGGTAGCGATGGTGAAAGCATTTGAATTATTCACCTCACAGTGTTAAACGGGGAAAATAGGAAATGGCTAAATTTTGAAAATCATTAATGTGGAGCCCTATTCAAGTTTAGTTTCATCTATATACACTTTGACAGGGGCTGATCCAGGATTTTCCAAAGTGGGGGCATTCAAGACCTAGTATGCTAGGAAAAAATCATTCCATACACAAAATTCCTTGGAAAAGTTGAAAAATAAGTCCTCACTTGAGAATGAACGACAAAATCCACTAACAAATATTTGATATATTACGGGAGGGGGGACCTTTATTTGTCTCCCCTTTCCTTATTCCTCATCCATTCCATAGGCAGATCCAGGTGCCGGACCCAATTATGGGCGGCGGCAACCCCTCCTACTGGCTGGCGGTGCGAATTTTTTTTTTTTTTTTTTTTACGGCGCAGATCGGGGAGAAAAATTGTAGTCCCCCCCCCCCCATTAGCAAAATTTTGATCTACACCGGGTATTTGTCTGTCGTACCTTCCAGTAAATGAAACAACAAAATAAAAAAAAATCACCGTTGCACTAGTATTAAAATTTTTGCGAGTCTTTATTTTTCAAATATTTTTGTTTATAATGGTATTCATTAATTATAATTATAGTGGAGGTTCGCATCCCGAGAATGTGAAATGAAAAAAAGAAAACAAAAATTGCACTGAACAGGAAACACTAAACGTCCTTTTCAATTCCAATTTACTTAAAGTCATTCAAATAAAAAAAATTAGCATAATTTTTTGATACCTTAACTTGTTCATCACGAATACAATGAAGCCGACAATTATTTAGGTTTGTTTTGGATTAATCTTTATAATAATTCACTTCAAATAAAATTCATACATTAACAGGAAAATATCACAGAAAATAATTTAAAAAAATTAATTGCAGTTGTATAAAACATCATAGAAAATAACACGACAGATAAATTTTATCTCGACAGGCACACTGTTCATTCGATCATAAAACAATCGCGTTGTTTCACTCCTTGTACACGCACAACTCTATCAGTGTTGTTTCATCTTCATCTGTCCTCAATGGCAAGGACACCAGCATGATTCATTCACTTCAAATAAAATTCATACATACATATACAGGAAAATATCACAGAAAATAATTTAAAAAAATTAATTGCAGTTGCATAAAACACGATAGAAAATAACATGACATATGAATTTTATCTCGACAGGCACACTGTTACATTCGATCATGAAACGATCGCGCTGTTTCACTCATTGTACACGCGCAACTCTATCTGAATTGTTTCATCTGTCCTCAATGCGGCAAACACCAGCAGTGCAGTGACGATAATAAGTTGCAGTTGCACGTGCGCGGAGAATGAATTAAATTCGGCGGCTGAGTAAAGTCTAGCGAGAAAGGTACGTCACCAGCGAACTTCACGATAGACCACGCCTACTTGCCGAGGTAACCAACGTTGATTGACGGCCCATTTAGTTTTTTGAGTAGTATGAAAAAGTACAGGCATGTATAAACTTCATTTTAGTTTGAATTCATTAAAAAAAAACATTTTTCTTCTAATATAGATGTTTCAAACATATTCCATGTGGAAAACATAATTTTTAAAACATTTATTGCTATATTTTTATCATGAAAAAAGGATTTCTTACGCAACAACAAGTATGATATGTGTGGGCAAGAGAACTACCGTTTTAGCCATAAAGCATATTTTTTATGATTTTATTGTGAGCCTACTCAAGGATTTTTGTTTATTTTTTATGAATTTCCAGACCAAGTTCAACAGCGCCGTCTCGAGCTTGCAATAACGCATGCGATCGCACGCATTTTTCTCCATAGCGAATACACGCGACGAAACTCTGTGGATTTCTCATGGATTTAACCTCCAAACGTCACTTTCGATACCACATGAAGGTAAGACACTTCATCCCACATAAGTAAATTTAAATATAAAAAACACAGGGCCTAATTTTTTTCACTAAGATGAACTAATTTGCTGAGGAAAAGCATTTCAATGCTCATTTTTGCCGTCGAGAACAGACGATGGTGGCAATGCACACTGTTTACGCACTTGCAATTGACTTTTCATTTGCCCATAGCAATTTTGCTCAGTGGATCGGCCGACCTTTTGGTAACTCTATTTATAGGACTGTATGTAAGTCAGACATTTGTCAAAAGACTTAATGATGCTAATCAAATTATTCCCTGATCCTTGCTACTTTAAAAAAAAAAATCATATTTCATTTTATCGTAAAATTAACCCTATGTAATATTGGCTTCTGTGTGCATTCTGTAATAGAGAAACTGCTATTACACATGATGAATTTCAGATTATCTACATCAGCTTCATCTACTCTTCATTCAGTCTCAAACCCTCACAAAAGTAAAACTTGCCTTCCGAGTCTGGTCTTCAAACTCTAGTCCCCCGTGATATGATTCTGGTCTTATCGTTGTGGTAACAATGAACAATGACTGAAGATTCTTGATAGCATTGGCAGCGGTCTCGACCAGATCTAGCCCTTTCGTCAAACCCTCTTCAGTGATTCCTAGAAAAAATAATTAAATTTCAAGATTAAGCAAGAGTCATTACTTCTCCATTCTTAATACCTGTCGGTGACATAAGCTAAAACAATTAGGTAAATCTTAGAAAAACATAGATCTCCATGCATATAATATAGTATATTGGCAAAATGTATGCTTAACATTGCCAAGTTTAATGAGAACATTTTTGTGATATGCAGTTTAAGTTCTTTTGGCTTCTGCTTGATTTTCCACTGTATTTTTTGTAATTCCATTTTTTTTGGGGGGAGCCTGAAATATTACCTTCTCTTTAAAATTCTGTGTTCTTCCTGAATCCCCTTTTTTAGGTTTTCCATACCACAGAAAACTGGGGACCCTAGAAGCTAAAGAATAAGCAAATTAAAATTGATCTATTAATCAAACTAATTGATTTTTATTTATATACCAGTACTTGTTTACTGATTTTGAATTTGTTATAAAAAATATCATTCAAGTGCTTTGAGCCCTTGTTATTAAAAGTGCAATTTGAATAAGGTATGTTCCCCAAAAAAGGTTCCTCAGATTGAAAGCTGTAATTAATTATCTAAATTAAAGAATTTTCCACAATCAGATACTTTGAAAGCACATACTTAAATGTACATACATGTAACTTTTGTGAAATTTCATGCATCAGTGATTTTGAACGGAGAGTCTACTGTATGTAAAAACCATGCATTTCAGCCCATTCCAAGGTTGCAATGAGCTTTCTACACTGTCTTAAACCAATTGTATGTATTGTAGTGCTTTCGCATTCACTTGTCCATCAGAGGAGAAGAAAATCTTTGTATATGCTTGCACTTTAATCTGAAATGGTATCTAAGAACTTAAGCACATTTGTTTAGAGAATATAGAAGAAATCTGTTTAAGCTGACAAGTTCAGAACTTAAAAAGTTTACATGACAACATTACTATAGAATTCAATCTTTGTAGTGCTTTAGAAGAGTTAAAGAAAGAAGAAAGAATTTGAAAAAAAATTGACAGGTGCCCAGGTTCATTAAAGATTTAAAACAAGAATTACAGTAAGAATAAAGAGAACTCATTATTATCCATTCCTTGTCTTTCTTTAGCACTACATTTGTTGAATGGAAGAAAAAAAATAGAGAGCTTTGACTTAGATTGTCACAATGAATATTCTTTTATGGTTGGTCAACAATATCGTGCTTATCAAATGGCTTTCCTTCGTTTAAAGTATGAGCAAGCACACAGCCTTCTTGCCACTTAACATGCATTTCAAAGGCAATTCCTAGATCAATCTACGCCATGTTATGTACCAAGACGATTAGAAGAAATTACATAAAGCATATTCTAGCAATAACAGGAACAACGAAAGATCTGGTAGATACAGTTCAAAACGAAGTTTGCACAGCATCAGACAGGTCAGGCAAGCTCTGGAGGTTAATCCCTCTCTCAGTGCTCATTGTAACCCCTTCAGGTTCTGAATGGCGGCAACATTTAGAATCAACAACACTCGTGACACCTAAAATGTACATCACTAAGCAAAGAGCACAAGCCAAGATATTGTACATATGATGTTCCACATTCTAAGGAGAAAGTTACTGTCTGGATTGGCATGGAAGGGAACAACCATCTCACTGGACCTTTTTTTCTGACAGAATGTGACTAGGGCATTATTTCTTAATATGACTAGTTAGGTCATTGCCCAGAGTTGCATGCGGGTTATGGAAGGGGTCCAAATGGTGCAGTACGTACAACGAAGTTTGCACAGCATCAAACAGGCCAGGCAAGCTCTGGAGGTTAACCCCTCTCTCAGTGCTCGTCGTAACCCCTTGAATGTGACCAAGTCAACGGGATTACCAAAATTGATTTAAAAAGTATCCCTACGTGATGCAAGTTAGGCAGACTCTTGTTCCTGGCGATCTTCAGGGAAGATTGGCACTTGCTCAGTGGCTATTAAATCAAGAGGCTGAAGCATCTCATCTCCAAGGTTTCTGGTTACTAGTGGCAGATCGCCCCCCCCCCCTTGCCCTTGCTGCACTACAATCCACACTCCAAAGATGGAATGTGCACCGCTTCAAAAGTCAGTAAGTCAGGTTCTGATTGGAGGCAACATTTAGAATCAACACTCTGGACACCTACAATGTACATCACTAAGCAAAGAGCACAAGCCAAGATATTGTACATATGTTCCACATTTAAAGGAGAAAGTTACTGTCTGGATTGGCATGGAAGGGAACAACCATCTCACTGGACCTTACTTTTTTCTGACAGAATGTGACTAGGGCATTATTTCTTAATATGACTAGTTAGGTCGTTGCCCAGAGTTGCATGCGGGTTAAGGAAGGGGTCCAAATGGTGCAGTACGTACAACGAAGTTTGCACAGCATCAAACAGGCCAAGCAAGCTCTGGAGGTTAATCCCTCTCTCAGTGCTCGTCGTAACCCCTTAAATGTGACCAAGTCAACAGGATTACCAAAATTGATTTGAAAAGTACCCCTACGTGATGCAAGTTAGGCAGACTCTTGTTCCTGGCGATCTTCAGGGAAGATTGGCACTTGCTCAGTGGCTATTAAATCAAGAGGCTGAAGCATCTCATCTCCAAGGTTTCTGGTTACTAAGGGCGAATAGCCCCCCTTGCCCTTGTCGCACTACAATCCACACTACAAAGATGGAATGTGCGGCTCTTCAGAAGTCAGTAAGTCAGGCTCTGATTGGAGGCAACATTTAGAATCAACATTGTGAACACCTGCAATGTAGGCCTACGTTACTACGCAGATAAAGAGAGGAAGCCAAGATATTTTACATATTTTTTATGTTCCACCATTCTAAGGAGAAAGTCACTGTCTGGATTGGCAAAGTAGGGAACAACCTGGACTTCCCTTTTTTTTCTGACAGAATGTGACTGGGGCGGTATTCCTCAACATGACTAACTATGTTGTTGCCCCAGAGTTGCATGCTGGATATGGAAGAGGTCGAATGGTGCAGTACGTACAGCAAGTTTGGTGGTGTCGGGACAGGGCAGCTTCACACCATGCTGTCATGGTGAGGGAAAGACTTTAAGAATTTTTTCTAGACAGAGTCACTGGAATTCGGGCATGATGTAGAATGGCCCCATGGTCCCTTGCTTCGACCCAATGTGACTGTTGCCTTTGGGGTTACTCGAAGTCAAAGGTTTACACAACACTAACAACACCTCTAAACATCCAGGATCTGTCCATACACATCACCAATGAACTGCCTTGAGAAGGAAAAGGATTTCAGGCATGCAGTGCATTCGTTGATGAACAGGGCACATCAAGGCATCAACCTGGGTAGAAGTCAGGTGGAAGGTCATGCATGAGGACATTAAAGTTTTAAGTAGGAGTTTCACAAATTGTTAGTAGATTGGAATCTATGAAAGCAAACACAACCTGTGGAAGTCAGCTTTGTCAAGTTCTCATTTAAAGCAGTTGAATTTTATTTCACCAACTTTAAAACAAAAGCATGAGCAAAGTTGTTAATCTGAAATAAAATTTGTCATGTTCGTTGTCTTTTTTTTTTCTTTAGCTTTCTGATGCATATTCTATGTTCTAAAAATATTAATGTGAATCATACATATTTTTGTGAGATCTTTTAGTTTGCAAAGCAATATCAGGCTTTTCCAAAGGTTCTCCTTTACCATTATCAATCTTTGTACATTGTTTTGATTTTAATATTTGTATATACATATGCATTGTTTGTAATAATTGTGTGAATATGTTTTTATGAGAATGGAATAAATAAATGATCAATTCAAATAGGCTACATGTATAATCAATTAGGTAATTTGTGTTTTATGTGGCATTTGTGTTCCAAGGGTGTATTCTTTTTATCAAACTTGGAAAGGGCTAAAAACACCAACTATTGTTACAGCCTGTGTTTTAAAACCAATGAAGTGAGATGTAAATTCTTCACAGGAGTGACACATGAGTTTTCTAAATATGAAACTTGTTAGTAATTACTGTGACAAATGAGAGGGACATATTTTACAGGACCAGCTATTTTTAGAATAAATAAGAGTACCACATTGACATACCGAATAGTTTGAACTGATGAGTCAAGGTCTCCAGTGTTTCCTGGGTTAGACAATGTAAAGAGGTGAGTTGGGAGAGTAATAATGTCGCATCCATCTTTGCAGTGATGTTGGCATGAAGTGGACTGTTAAGTGTTATCCCATTTCAATCGATCCACCTCTGTAGATTGGTTAGATGATTCGTTACCCTGCCTGGCTTGGAACCATGGACCTGGAGCAAGAGAAAAAAAGACAATTGAAATTGAAAAGGTTTATTATAATTGCACTTTGCAGCCAATGGGCCAAATTTTGTACAATTCACTGGCTTACGGTGATACAAAGATATATTTATAGTAAATATCAGGGCTCTCACTTAACTTTTTTCTTTGAATGCTGGCCGGGCAACCTATAGGCCTAGGCTATATTACAGGTTGCCTGGCTGGCAACCGAAGAGAGAACTTTTTTCTTAAATGAAGGCTATAGCCTATAGATCGAGGTAATAGTTTATTCTACAATTTCTAGTTTGTTTTTTGGTGTCCTATTTCACGACTAGAGTAAAGTTTCTTCTAAATAGTAGATTCTATTCTCAGTTGGATTTTTTGTGTCCTATTTCATGACAACTAGATTAAAGCTTCTTTTAGACTCGTAGAGAGTCTACCTCAAGTGATATTCATGCAGGCTCCACTCCACTTCACTACCGCTACACTACGCTCCACCTACCCGAACATCAAGGTACAAAACTCGCCCGGATACTCCGAGTGCCAAAGGTGGGGAAAAATGGATATTTATTGTAAAAAATATACGTTGAAATGGCATAAAAAAAGAATAAGTTTAATTTCTTACTTTACACCCTGATTTCGTTCCATAACCATCCTCCGGTTAGCCTAAAAAATTTTGATTTAGAGCCAACATGGAGTTCCTCACACATATAAATAATTCGCTGCCGATTTCAAAACATCGCATGCGCACACAATGTTTTGAAATCGGCAGCAAATTATTTATATGTGATGCCTTTTTTTCGTATAATTTTTACAATAAACAAACTTTTTTACCCAACTTTGCCACTCGGGAGTATCCGAGCTAGTTTTGTACCTTGATGTTCAGGTAGGTAGGTGGAGCGTAGTGAAGTGGAGTGGAGCCTGCACGAACATCACTTGAGGTAGAGTCATGAGAGTCTAGAATATAGCCAGCATTTTTAGTTTGAAATTTTAGTGTACTATTTCATGATTAGATTGAAGTTTCTTACATAGCATTTTAGTTTGGATGTTGGTGTCCTATTTCACAACTAGATTAAAGCTTCTTCTATAGTATTTTTAGTTTGGATATTTGGTGTCTTATTTCATGACTGCGGACAGTCCGAAGTGCACGTACGCAGAGCTAACTTAGCTTGCGCTTGCAATGAAAAAAATACACGGGGGTGGCGGGCAAATTCGCCCCGGAAATGCCTAAAGTCGCCCTCAAAATCACCCGAAATCATGCTTTCGGGGGTGACATAAAAATCTGAATGCCGCCCCCGAAATTATTGCCGAGCGATAACAACTCAGCGGCCCACTAGGGCCATATGCTCGAGCTCTGCTTACCATTTAAAAATAAGCAAAACTCCACACTCATACTTATAGACTACTAATTATTTATAATCACGTATTAAATTTTAGTATTTGTGAAATAATAATTTTTATCTACAGTGTATAGTGTTCTTCAAAACGGCATCGCTAGTCAGATGTACGTCATCACGAAGCGGTTCAAGGGTCAGGTCTATTGTCTTTGCTTTGTTGACATGTACGGATCGAGGGATCTACGGGAGATCGGTCGGGTAAGAAACGTCTCATTTTTACAATTTATAGTGAAATTATTTTTATCCCTTTATACGCATTAGGCGCATGAAGGTTCATAGATAAATAAAATTCACCCCTACAAACCGATTTCACCCTCTAACTATGGATTTCCTAGCCCTAGGCCTAGCCTAGGGAAATCCATCCGGGTGTGTACAGTGTACTTAGCCTGGAGGCGTCTTGGGAGTAAAAATTATTTACTACGTAGGCTTACTCCCAATGACGCCTGGCACGGGAAGGCATTGGTAAAATACTTGCATTAGCCAATAAATATTTATTGGCTAATGCAAGTATTTTACAATTCACGATATTCATCAGCCGATTGATTTCTTTTTTTTTTTTAAATTGGCACTGCTCATGATATCGTCGCCCGATCTTATACGCGTCTTGTAACTAGGCTACGAACAAAGAAGGAAAATGGCGACAAGATCATCGGTGAGTATCTGCTCATCTTCTTACATAATTTTTCGTAATATTTCTAATATTTATCGTTTTTAAGTATAAATAAATGTACGTAATGGGGGGATTTGAACTTGTTGTCCATGTACATAAGTGTGTGGCTAGCAAGTTAAACAAATCAAGTATTTTGGAGCAACATTGTTTTCTCCAAAAACTCTCCTTCGTGTGGCCCAATGCCTTCCCGTGCCAGGCGCTATTGGGAGTAAGCCTACGTAGTAAATAATTTTTACTCCCAAGACGCCTCCAGGCTAAGTGTACTGTAGTGTAGGTCTCGCTGCAGCTTCTATGGAACGATTGTCAAGACTCCATGATGAAGAAGTATATGTCAAAATATAAAAAAAAACATCATCATGGAGTCCTCAAGACTACATGTAGGACTAGTACCGTACGCTGCCCAATTCTCGCTCACCCTCACTAGCGCGATGCGCACGCTGCTTATTATGATTTTAATTTTAAATTGGTCCCAAATTTCTTATTGTTTTTTAATACTCGCATAATTAAGCACCCAAGAGGAGACCATTACATGAAAAAACGAAGTGTGGAAAAAGAAAATCAATCCCTTAATAAATCATCGTAAAATACTGCTTTTAATGTAAAGTAACCTGATAACTGTTTGAACTTCGATCATTACTGTACCACTGCACCAAATTAAGGTTTTTTCAATCACTTTAAAAACTCCTAAAAACAGTGAAAAATGTTATATTCTTATATGATGAATGAAAATGTGAGAGTCGCAGGTGCGGGAGGTCCTGATATGTCGTCATGACAAATTTTTCTAGAATGAATGTTTGTTGTGTGAATGAATTAGCGAGGGCATACCTTGAGATAGCAGCCTGCCCTAACTTCGCTCACCCTGATTGTAGTATGATAATCATTGTAAGAGTACAGTATAGGGCCTAAACGGAATTGTCATAATTTTTCAAGTAGACTTTTCTTTAGAATCTGATTTTTTGTGTCATTTCCTCTATTTTGATGGTGCTGAACATGAATCCGCTTGTTGCCAGGTTCATAAATGCCTCCTTCCGCCGTTGCCATGGCAACTGATTAATATGTTTTTAAAAAATAACATATTGAGCCTATATATGGCATATTACCCTGTCAATTTAAATGGTCCAATCTATCATTCTTAAGCCTTCCAAATTCAATTTCTAGATATACTTGTAGGCCTATCAAGTCATCAAAGTATTTGCAAAAGATCCATTGCCATGGTAACGGCTTATCCTTCCCGCAGCCAAATACAATTGTCTTGATTGCCTGCAGAGACAGGGCGCCGCTTTTTCCAACGGCGCCGCACAGGCGGCGTCGTAAACATTGAAATCTTAAAACAGGATAAGTTTGTGAAATGTAATCATAAGTTTGAAATAGGCCTATAGGTTTCTACAGCTATCATGAAACTTAGAAAAAAGGGAGCCGTCAGTGAAAATCATATAGTGAGTTTCAGGTCATATGCCACGGTCAAAGGTAATTTAAGGTCAGTGAACTTTGGCCATGTACGTTGGGGGCATTTATTGAATTGCCATCATAAATCAACATTATATGCATGTGGGAAAAGATGAATGGAAGAAAATGACAATGAAAATGCCAAAATCTACATAGGTTCGACCAACTCATTTAAATTAAATTTTGAAAACAACAGAGTGTTCTGCATGGATAAGTTCATTTGAATGCATGGTAATGGTATGTTGCCATGGTAACGCCTGATTACTCTACTAATTCAACTCTTGAATTTAATATGAGATGAAAATTAAGTGTAAACAATGTAGGAATGTCTTAATTTATTTCAGGTCATAATTCAGTATATAGGCCTACCTCATAAGAAACATCGGTTCAATAAGAATAGTGGTAATATTTGCTTGAACAACTTTCTGAGAGAAATCAGCTCAATTGATCAGCCTATAATATTATGCTCATTATGTTAGCTAGGGCAGATTATAACTGTAATGCATGAATAATAAAGTAAGTCTTAAAAGATATCGAGTGTCATATGAATTCACGAACAAAATTGTTTTGCTTGTCAAATTTTCCAGCCCCTTGCCCCCCTACTTTTTGAGAGAGATTTCCGCCCCTGATTCAGAGAAAAAACGAGACATTTTAAGCACTTTTGTATGAGGCGCCGATTGTACCAATATTATATAGAACAATTATTTGTTATATAATCATTATTTATCAAATAATAACTATTATTTATATATAATTTACATTTTATTTGTAAATAATTACTATTATATAAAATAACATTTCTAATTATTTATATATAATTCCAAGTAATACTTCATTATTTGTAAATAATAATAGTTCGACATTCCATTATTTATAAATAATGATTATTTGTTTTTCATTATTTATAAATAATGATTATTTGATTTTCATTATTTATAAATAATGATTATTTGTTTTTCATTATTTATAAATAATGATTTTCGTTTTCATTATTTATAAATAATGACACTACATACTTCATTATTTATAAATAATTGCAATTCGTTTTTCCATTATTTATAAATAAGTTTTCTATTATTTATAAATAATGATTATTTGTTTTTCATTATTTATAAATAATGATTATTACTTTTTCATTATTTATAAATAATTTTTTTATTTGTTTTTCATTATTTATAAATAATGATTATTTGTTTTTCATTATTTATAAATAATGATTATTTGTTTTTCATTATTTATAAATAATGATTATTTGTCTTTTATTATTTATAAATAATGATTTTCGTTTTTCATTATTTATAAATAATGACACTACATACTTCATTATTTATAAATAATTGCAATTCGTTTTTCCATTATTTATAAATAAGTTTTCTATTATTTAAAAATAATAATTATTTATTAACAATGCCAGTGCACATTTCTTTATTTATAAATAATTTGTTGAGTTTCCCATTATTTATAAATAATGATTATTTGTTAAATAATGAAAACGTCTACTTCATTATTTATAAATAATTTTTTCGAGTGCGCCATTATTTTCATTATTTATAAATAATCATTATTTAATGAACGAGTTTTCCATTATTTATAAATAAAGATTATTTGTTAAATAATGAAATATCTACTTCATTATTTATAAATAATAATTTAGTTTCAATATCCCATTATTTATAAATAATCATTATTTATATACAATTTTTACAGTTTGCCATTATATACAAATAATCATTATTTATATACAAATAACCATTATTTATTAAATAATGCCATTATTTATTAAATAATGGAAAACTCGCTATAACATGCAAATGTGGGACCGCCCATGATATGAATATTCATGATGCGATTTCCTTTTTCGTGATTTTTCTTCACAAATTTTTGTCCGTTTCCTCTTCATAATGGCATTTCTTGAAGCAATTTTCTAGGGATATGGTCTGATTGTAATATTCTTCATTTTCTATATAACTTCGTCTTCGTAGAAATATCAAAAAGTGTAATTTTATACGATTTTTCCTACAGTTCACAATCCCCGTAGGCGCGCGTGTATTTCACCTTTTCTCTCTGATCGTAGGAACAACCCAAGGGTTCATTACATGTTGTCGCGCACAGAAAAATTAAGCCATAGAAGTTGCGTGTTGTGGACACCAGAAGTGAGATCCCAGCACGCGAGACCCACTTGTTAGAAATCCACTGACCGGTGAATCGACGAAATGCTCTTCATCGAAATATTACGTTGGTTGGTCCCCGGAACTGTCGGGCGGAATTTAGCCCGAAATCCGGATCAAGTGCATATGAGCTGAGAGAGTGAGTGTAAGTGAATCAGGCCCTTCTACTTTCTATAATTTTTTGTTTTTTTGTTTTTGTTAAGTTAATTTTTCCCAAAAATGCTCGCAACGACAATATGGGGGCATGATGACCCCTAAATTTTTGAAAACTTATTTTTCTAATTCTATTGAAAATTATCACAAAATTCACCAAAAGTGTGCACGAAAGCCTTCATATTTCACTTTTAAAACTCCAAAAAGTGCCCAAATGACAAATGACAGTGCACACTTTTGGTGAATTTTGTGATAATTTTCAATAGAATTAGAAAAATAAGTTTTCAAAAATTTAGGGGTCATCATGCCCCCGTATTGTCGTTGCGAGCATTTTTGGGAAAAATTAACTTAACAAAAACAAAAAATTATAGAAAGTAGAAATAGAAAGTTCCGCGGCCCCTGGCAAGTCTTCTAGGCTATTATCGATCGTAATGCTGTTTTTTATGTGGCCTATTCATATTTTGATGATTACCAATATTATTTACTCTGAGTATGAAATTTAGGGGAAATTTAATTGGAATGAATCAAGGATTTTATACACGTCACCTCAAATAGATGTGTAATTGGCCTATGTGATAACTTATGAGCCTATAATGATACATATATTTTATGTTAGGCCCATTATCTGCATGCCTATCTGATTCATATCTATAAATCTAGATAAAATAAAGAATTTAAATGAATAAGAAAATTTTTCCCACTAATGGGCATATATAATTATATAGGCCTTTTGAACTCGGTCAGTAGTTTCCTGATTGATTTGAATAGATGAAACTTTGTCATGTTTCTGGAGATTTCCTTTTTTTAATTATGTTTTGTTTGAAAACGGAACAGGATTTAAATTGACCAATTTATTTTGAACAAATATAATTTTCTTGAGTGCCTTTTTCCCTCTCCTATTATTGACGGGAGTTCGAATATGAACTTAAACCAGCGAGGGTGATTAAATATTTATTGTTGTTTTTCAAGATGAGCTTTTTTTTATGAAAGTCAATATAAGGGAATCCCCCCAAAATATTAGTTCAGGGTTCAAGGTCTATTCACATCAACATTTCATATTTTCAAAAAATCAACAATTCAATACAAACAATAATATTATACAATTCAAGTTTTCATAGATAAGCATAAATAAACATCGTAAAAATATGAAATGTATACATAATATAACGATAGAAAAAAGTACTAGAATGTATTCTTGTAATTGGTTCTAAAATAATGACAAAGAAAGAAAATGAGAGATCGTGGATATGAGAGGGCTAAAAGTAAAAGCAAAGCTTGTTGGTTGAAGGCTCCAAAGAATATGCAGTGAGAGTCCCATAAAATATCAATACGACAAGAAAAAGTAGGGGAATAAATAAAGAGTAAACGAAAAAGTAAACAAAAAAGTGGGATACACGAATACATACTTGTAAATAATGAGTCAAGACAGTGTAAAAGCAACAAATTTGAATTAGAACCTGAAGGAGGATGCAAATAATTATTTCTAATAGTAAAAAAAAAATAATGGAAATCAATGGTCAATGGCATCAGGGGGCAATGAGCGGAAGGGACGACAAGGGGGGGGGGGGGCACTCAAGTTGGATGAGTGGCGAAAATGATTACTTTGAATGGCGAATGTGCTAAAAGAGCTTTATAGCGTTTTATTTATAAGATGTAAATTCATCAATATTGATATTTTAAGTTAATTAAGTTAACTTAACTATGATATCAAGCATGTTATTCTATTATACATATTGTTCTTTAAACCTTTTTGTTCATGCCGACTCTTTTATCCGCTTCCGATTTTATGTAAGCACCCTTATAGCACCGTGGTTAGGGTCATGGTCTTTATTGACAAGAGTAATTTATTTGACCCAGTGGGTGCTCAATCTACACTCTGTTAATGTTGTATCTAAGCCTGAGTCGAATCGATTTTAAAATCGGTGTTCGATCGATGTCATCGAGCGCCGGTGCAGATTTTGCAAAATCGGTGCATCGAAAAAAAAATAATAAATTACGTCGGCCGGCCGATTCGTTTGGTTCACACAATCAATCATCAAAAATCAAAATAACAGTAATGTCCAACTTGACTACTACCTACTTGATTTCTATTGCCCCCAAAATGAAACCGATTGTGTACTTATGATGCCTATTCACCATTAATTTGAAGTTTATTTCGATCATAAATCGAGTCTTACTCGTCTGCTCGTGCCGAGATAATTTTTGCACGATGAATTCATGAATGGAAGTCATCGCCATCGATCGTGCATGCGCAGTACTGTGCTTTAATCAAACCAGAAAATGGCCGGAAAATTGGCGCGATCAACGTTAAATAAATCTTGCTTTCATGAACAATATTAATATCATGACCTTAGAACACGATTTAATCGTAATAATTAACAATAATTCGCATATGATAATCATTAATAGGAATTTAGAGCTTGATGTGAAACGTTTGTATTTCGTATCAATTTTCAATGACGGACATCACATGACGATCGACTTGAGTGAGTGCACTTTATCACTAATAATTATCAATTCAGGATTGATTCTCGAACATTGTCAACATGCAGAAACTCTTTTCAAGATCGTAATATCACCATATATAATAACATTTTACATGACAAAACAGAGGAAATTGCGTTAGATATTTTTTCCCATCAATTTGAAGCTAGTTTGTGCCCAACTTTGGGCTCTGATTTCATGAATGGAAAATATGTCATACGTCATCGAACGCGCATGCGCATTGTGCTTCTTTTCTCGGAGCTCGGAGATGTCGTCCAGAGATGGAATAAAAATAAAGATGCCAGTATAAATTACTATTAATTCTTCCATATGAACATAACATACTTTGCTGACATCGTCATTATTTTTAGTATGGCCATAAAATCTTATTAAATCGTAATTATTTAACATCCAATAATAATTTATATGAATTTAGAGCTCGATCCGAGACATTCGTATCTATTTCGATCGCATGCTCTTGTCTTGTGTCTGACTCTAAAATAAAGAATGGATTAGTGCTGTAGCCGAACCGCCGAACCGAACGGTAGTTCGCCAAACATGGCACTTCCGAACCGAACAGAACCGAACCGAACACTAAGACTTGGTTCGGAAGTTCGGCAAAAAAAAAAAAAAAAACGGCTTTCAGCTAATAAATTTATAAGTTTACACCCTTTCTAATCATTATATTTGCGCATTCTCTATTTAATCTTCTTTGCAATTGTATGTTGGAAGTATGCGCTTATTTTGCGGTTACTAGATTTTGTTTTCATTTTCATGTTGACATTGTGGTTTTTACGGCCCTGATTAAAGAAAGGAGATCCGGTGAATGATGTTGCGCGAGCTTGCGCTATAATCATTTTACTGGCTTTCATCATCTCTCGCTCTGTGGCCGAATCGCCGAAGCATGGTAAAGAAAACCAAAACTGTATGAGTGTTCATTGGTTAAATCTAATTATCTAAAATATTGTTGTTTTTAGGTGGTGAACAAGATTCTTGTTTGAAAGTATTTTGAATGAACGAGCTCAATAAACTGAAAGTGAAAGATGAAGTACCATTAATATTACGAATTACGATACGATGTGATTAAGATCGTAACTCGTGTATTGTTGCGGCGGAGAATAAAGATCTGATTGAGGTGATTGACATTATTATTGAGGTGTCGGCTCGCTACTGTCTAGTTTTCATGATTTTAGAGAGAAGAGTTTTGAAAACGAGAGATCCAGTGAAAGTGGGAAATAAAGTGAGTGACTGTTAGAGATGGAAAGGAGAGACGCAAAACAAATAATATAGACATGAGATGAGGTGAAGTTATCTTTTTTTATTATTAACAATCAGATGAAAATAAAAATCAAACACTCATGACTGATTACGGTATAGCATATAGCAAGATCCCCTTCCCCTCGTTGACAAGTTGAATGAAGATAAAGCCATGCGGAAACATTCATCTCTTGGGGGAAAATGACCCCCAATCTTTACTTTTTTTTTCCTTTCTTATCAACTTCTCAAATTAACCATAAATAATTCGATGATCACTCTACTCCCCCTGTCCCATTACAGTCGTAAAACTTTGCATCCCACTTGGTCTGTATGTTCATGGTCGAATGAAATCTGACCAATGAAATCATAGAAATCTCGGGAATTGCTCTTCAATCAGTGAGCTGAGTTTCGCGAGCAGACAAAGCACGTGGCTGTATGTACCAATGCGACAATTAGCGACATGCGATTGGTGGTTTAGTTCACCCATCTAGCCAATTAGCGAAAGGCGCATTACATAAGCACGCTTTCTTCGACACGCCCCTGGCCCTACTATGCCTACAGTTCAGTGCACTGGCGCTGGCCGACGTAATTGCCAATCACGTTTGGCCGGACTGTATATATAAATATTCATGAGCTCAGAGTCCCGCTACAAGGGGACTGCATGCGCTGGCCTAGCTGGTACGAGTGCGAGCGTAGTTAATTTGGCAAGTATCCAAAGCTAAGTGTGGTCCAGGTATGGACTTAGAAGAGTCGCCATTTTAGAACTGTGAGTTACCCAATAAATCTGTCATCAGATAATCAAATTCGAGATAAAAGTTGATTCGTTGAGCGAGCTATAACTTTCATAGTTTCATGTCAAGATAGAGATAAAATGGTTTGATGTGACAGAGGTACACGCGAGCACATGCAGTCAATCAAGTACAAATTGTCTACCGGTACGCTACGTATATACCTGAATGAACTATAGCTTTATCAGTCTATCATTACCGAACCCCGAACCGAACCAATGTTCGGCAAATTTCTGCCGAACCTTGCCGAACCGAACCGAACCCGAACATGGCGCCTGACTTGCAGCACTAGAATGGATTATCAGGATTAATTCTCGAACATCGTCATATTAAACTCATATTCCACAATATTTCCTCACGATCGTTATATCAGCATTGAATACCAATTCAAATGACCATCCAGAGAAAATTACGTATTTAATTATTTATTCCCATCAATTTATTTTGAGCTCATTTTGGATCCAACTACCCCGCCAACTACACAATCTCAGGCAAGTTACAGCGCTCTCCGCTGGCCGCACTTGTTTGCTGGCGCTGGCAAGCACGCCTGTCGTTTCGGGAGAGTGAGTGTACGGGCCCGCGGCCGGGCTGGGGACGGGGCTGGTGTGTGCGAGTCTGGACTGCGAGTGCTAGTTGACCGAAAATCATTCGGATCGACTATGCGTGATTTATGTCTTTAATATTGTTTCATTTTAAACTAATATGTTGTCATCTGCAAATATCATTGTTGGAGATATTTTGGGAAGAATTCTGCATTGGTACCCGGCCTTTTTTGTGTTTTGTGATGATGGAAAATACAAACGAAATTTGCTCCGTCATCTGCTTGTGCAACGCTCACCCGGCCAGCGCATACCGTCAATACATGTGGTGCGTGCATAGCGCATCGACGCGACGGCCTGAGCAAACAAAAAATGACTTGATTTCCCCGCCTTCAAAATTCGATGCATCAATGTTCGATCGAATTAAAGCTGTCGAACACCGGTTTTCAAAATAATCGATATGACTCAGGCTTAGTTGTATTACATTGTTCCAATTTCATATACTTTTCATTTCCGAAATAAATAAATAATAATAATACATTGACTCATAGTCATATTGATAAAATTCATGAATGGATTAGAATCATATTCGGCTTAACTGCAGAATACCCCGCACATTTCATTACCTCAACGTTGGCGAGCCAACGACCTACGATGTGAAGAATCAGAATCAATCTCGACGACGTGAATCCTGAAGATTCGTTGTCTTGTCAGTTTTTACGATACGACCCGTACCGGTACTGTACTTCCGAGCCATACGAATACACGCGCGCATGCTTGTACTCTCGCGCGCATACCGTTGGCGAGCCAACGACCTACGATGTTCCTACTATGTGCATAGGGTTAGGGTTAGGGTTAGGGTTAGGGTTAGGGTTAGGGTTAGTAGCATGCCAAATTCACAACGTTGGCATCGTTGGCTCGTTGGTAGCATGCCAATCTAACAACGTTGGCATCGTTGGTTCGTTGTCAGCAAGCCAATACAAGTCACAACGTTGGCATCGTTGGCTCGTTGGTAGCATGCCAAAGTCACAACGTTGGCATCGTTGGCTCGTTGGTAGCATGCCAAAGTCACAACGTGGCATCGTTGGCTCGTTGGCAGCAGGCCAAACTCACATCGTTGGCATCGTTGGCTCGTTGGTAGCATGCCAAACTCACATCGTTGGCATCGTTGGCTCGATGGCAGCATGCCAAACTTACAACGTTGGCATCGTTGGCTCGTTGGCAGCAGGCCAAACTCACATCGTTGGCATCGTCGGCTCGTTGGTAGCATGTCAAACTCACAACGTTGGCATCGTTGGCTCGTTGGTAGCATGCCAAACTCACAACGTTGGCATCGTTGGCTCGTTGGTAGCATGCCAATCTTACAACATTGGCATCGTTGGCTCGTTGGCAGCATGCCAAACTCACAACGTTGGCATCGTTGGCTCGTTGGTAGCATGCCAATCTTACAACATTGGCATCGTTGGCTCGTTGGTAGCATGCCAAACTCACAACGTTGGCATCGTTGGCTCGTTGGCAGCAAGCCAATACAAGTCACAACGTTGGCATCGTCGGCTCGTTGGCAGCATGCCAAACTCACAACGTTGGCATCGTTGGCAGCATGCCAATCTCACAACGTTGGCATCGTTGGTTCGTTGGCAGCAAGCCAATGCAACTCACAACGTTGGCATCGTCGGCTCGTTGGCAGCATGCCAAACTCACAACGTTGGCATCGTTGGCTCGTTGGCAGCATGCCAAACTCACATCGTTGGCATCGTTGGCAGCAAGCCAACGCAAGTCAAAACGTTGGCATCGTTGGCTCGTTGGTAGCAAGCCAACGCAAGTCAAAACGTTGGCATCGTTGGCTCGTTGGTAGCATGTCAAACTCACAACGTTGGCATCGTTGGCTCGTTGGAAGCATGCCAATCTCACAACGTTGGCACCGTTGGATCGTTGGCAGCAAGCCAATGCAACTCACAACGTTGGCATCGTTGGCTCGTTGGCAGCATGCCAAACTCACAACGTTGGCTCGTTGACAGCATGCCAAACTCACATCGTTGGCATCGTTGGCTCGTTGGTAGCAAGCCAACGCAAGTCAAAACGTTGGCATCGTTGGCTCGTTGGTAGCATGCCAATCTCACAACGTTGGCATCGTTGGCTCGTTGGCGGCATGCCCTATGCAAAAATCGCGTAATCAATCGTTGGCTTGACGTAAACAAGTTCGAATTTTAGTCACAACTCGGCTTTGTTCCAACATCCTTTCATCACATCGTAGGTCGTTGGTCGATTCAAACATCCATGCTCTCGTCGTGCGGGGTATTCTGCAGTTGTTCCTCATATTCATATTATTAGACAATTGAAATCAATTAAAAGTTTGTCAGGAAATGATATAGGCGTAGATCAGTAACAAAAAGTTTGAGGCCCTAAAAATAATTGCACTTGGCGAAAGAAACATTTTAATTTTTATACAGTGTATATAGGTAGTACTATAAAACTTGTTGTAAACATTAACAATACATTTAATCACAACAAAATTACACACTTTCTCGCTCAGAAGTGCAAGAAAAAAGAGTTAGACAGTATCAGGCCTTATATTTATAAACTACATGTATGAATGCGCGCGCTAAGTGAGCGGAGTTAGGGCAGTGGTGAGCGGCCAATGGGACAGGCACAAGGGGTGCCAAAAACGGCGAATTACACATAACACAGCGGTGCTTTGCCTTTGATTTGAAGACATATATAGCCTTTAGCCTTTAGAGTTTAGGCTAATAATTATAATATTATCCTATGAAACAATTTTCCAGTATTTTCTCTTTTAGGTGACATATAGAAGGGTATCATAGCTAATTGAATGAAACATAAAGGAAAATACGTAAACTGAGCGACGATTGGGCAGGCCAGGAGCCCCCCCCCCCCCCCCCCCCCACGAAATTTTTTTTTCCTGCCTGCTTCATTTGCTTGCCTGCCCCCTTTTCATGCTTTTCAATCCAAATTACTTACGCATTTATTGCGGTTCTGATGAGCAATCCTAACTTATTAAGCCTAAGGCCTAACTAAGTCGAAGAGGCTAATTAAAATTGTGCCACTTTCTCCCCCAAAATCAGTCCGTTTTTATGCTGACACCAGCGACGCGCCGGCTCTGCATGCACATCTCTGCCTCTGGTCACTCGGGCAGAAGGCTTCGTCCAACGATCTCCGCCCCCTCCGGGCGGGGAAGGCGAAGCTGCGTCGACCCGGCCTGCCGGTAGGCCTAGATCTACCTGGCTTTGCCTTTGTTTGCTGGCCATGGCATGGGTTTCTCAGTCTGAGGTCGCTGGCTTGTGCCACCTACGAACGTGACCCGGTCGAATGACGCTTTGCTCACACAGTGATATAAATCCAGAACATTTGAAAGAACAAATATGTTTAAAAGAAGGAAAAGAAACTTAAAAACTTAAAATTCATACCGTTATTACTGCAGAAGACATGGATCGATCTACCGTATATCGTGATCGCTCGATATATATCGGGCCAGGGCGCTAACCACGCATGCGCAGCGAGCTACATACCGCGCGCGCCCAGCATAAAAATCGATTGGCTGAGCAAAATAAGTGTGGGAATATTATTTTATTTGTTATTATTTTGCTCCATGCAGATCCAGAGTTTTGCTCTAGATATAGCGCCCTGAATCTACCAAATTGTGATTAAACTTCTCACTTTATTTCTAAATTATATTGAACACTCATTTTGATCCCTCGTGCAAGATCCAATAAATTGCTAATTGGTACAAAAAGTTTATTGTAAAAAGAGGAAACAAAAATATAGGCCTATAAGTATATTGAAGAAAATTTATCCAAGACTTAAAAGATATTAGAATTTTAATTCCTTGATTTGTGACGTCATATTTGAGCAGCTTCCCATGTATAATGAATTTAAAAAATGAAATAAATGTCGAAAAGAAAAGATACTCTTGCAAGCTTAGGTATACAGGACCAGGCTCTTGAATGGTTTAGATCTTACCTATCATACCATTCACAGTCTGTCGTTCTTGATGGTTTCACATCCTCTCAGTCATGGTCATTAGGTTGTGGAGTACCGCATGGATTTGTAGGCGGACCGACCTTATTTTCAATCTACCTACTCGGTCTTCGCCATATTTTTTCAAAATTACCCTGTTTATTACCATATTATTTTATGCCGATGATATACAGGTTTTTGTCTCTTTTCCATCGGACCAAATTCAAGCTTCCCAAGCTTTGCGCATTTTGGAAAATTGCATTTCTGCTATTGACACCTGGATGAAATCAAATTCACTGCAACTGAACCAACAGTAAATGTGAGTTCATGTTTTTGGCTCAAAATCTCAATTAAGTCAACATAGACTCCATTTTCATTGCATGTCAGTATAATCCTGTTCCTCTCTCTGATTCATGTCGCAATCTTGGTGTCATTTTCGATTCCCAAATTTCAATGTCAAATCAGGTCACAAGCATATCTATCCGCTATCAATTGAGTAACATTGGTTTCAATCGAAAATATTAAACTCGTTCTGCAACAGAGAAACTTGTACACTCACTCATCTCCCCACGTCTTGATTTCGGTAATATATAGTCTTCTCTTTAAAATACCTATATTCCACTATCTAAAAAAATCATGGGTTGATCGAGCCTATAATTTGCTCGTGCCGGACCAGCCCTGTGGAATTCATCACCACAGGAGCGCCTCAAGCTCTGCAACATCCTTTAAGGGTAACCCAAAATTGCATTTGGTTCACCAGCAGGTATATAGGTTTGGAAGACAGGCATTTTTCCTCATTTACCCTTGCTCTTGTATCATCTCTAACTTCTCTTTACTTAAGTTTGCTCTCTTCTAAGCGCCTTGAGCATTTAATCAAAATGGAAAAGACGCTCTTTAAATCATATATTATTTTATTATTTTCTGGCATTTTTACAACAAACTTTTCGTCAGGGTGAACGTACGTCCCCTTTAAAATTTATAAAATGTTCCAACTTTTACTCAATGAATACGTTGGTCAGGAGATTTTTCAAGTAGTGAGGAAATGGGAGAAAGGGCTATGAACGAGGAATAGAGAAGAAAGAAGAGCACAAGAGGGGTAACTAGGCCTATTAGTTAGGTAACTCCATCAAAATAGCTAGCCAGGGGAACTCCCACTTAATTCCCTGGTGGTAATTTAGCAGAATGGAGAAAAAAGTTGTATGCACCACGTATACGTCCCCGGTTACCGTTAAGTTGTCATACACGTACAAAAATTTCCACGATAATTGCGTGTTGCATACAGGATAGTGTCCCCTATGCACCAGCAACATTTTTGAATCACTAAGTGAGTGCGCTAGTGAGCGCGCGAAGTTGCCAGTTATACTGACCTAATAGAGACAATGTCATTAAACGGATATGTATCTCACTGATCAAATAATGCGAGCGCGAGCTGAAATTTTTTATATTCACACCTAAAAAGGGACAATATAATCAAATTTGTGTAATCATGATAGGTACCTGTCTCGCTAAACAATGCGAGCGCGAAGCGCGAGCTGAAAACTTAGATAATTCAGACCTGAAGTGGGGCATTCTAAGGTTTCTTTGTAGGAATTAACTAGGACCATACGTATTTCATTAACCAAATGATGCGAGCGCGAAGCGCGAGCTGAAAATTTTTGATATTCAGATCAGAAGAAGGGACATTTTAAGGACTGATTTTAGGAATTCATGAAGAGCAGACATATCTCACCAATCCACTAATGCGAACGTAATCACGGACAGGAAATGTTTCATATATACGAAGGCCTTAACATGGGGCAATCACTTTTGAGTCATGAAAAAGAAGCATATGTCACTACATAAAACAATGATAACTCAAGTGCTAGGAAATATATTTGGTTTATAGTGACTTGAAAACGGGATGTTTTAGTACAACAGGATTATATATCTCGTTAAACAGACAATGCGAGCACCAGGAACAATAAAAAAAAGACGTAGGCCCTGGGCAAATTATGTTTCATAAAGTTGTAATGTAACATAACATAATTATAATATAATATAACATTATAATGAATAATATTTTCTTCTTTCCTACTACGTTTCTCTTCCTTTCTCCCTTTTTTCTCCTTTCCCCCTTTCCCCGTTTTTTTTTGTCAGCCGATGGGGGGGGTGTGCCCCCCATGCCCCCCGTAGTTACGCCACTGTATGTCCATATGGCAAATACCCCTCCAATATTATTATCTTTTTTTTACCCCATGATGGTTTAATGGTTTTATTAGAGATTACATTCAAATTTTTTTGACATTCCATCTTAATCCCTTCCCAAAGACCCCAACATTGATGAATTGGAAGAAAAAGGGGGTTTCTCTTCAATGTTATAATAAGGACATAAGTATTTCGTTTGGAAATGGTGAAATGGCTCTTTATTTGCATTTTATGATTCAATAATATTGTTTTATTTGTTAAGCGGTATTTTAGGAAGAATTTTCACCAATAAAACAATTATCTCTTGTGATTTATTTTCTTCATTTCTTTCGCAAAAAGTGGGGGGATGTTTGCACAGGCCATCCCCCCTCCTCGAAAAGTGGGGGGGATATATCCCCCCATCCCCCCCCCCCCGGGATTTACGCCAGTGGCATGATTTGTGTTTGAGGGTGTGTCATGGTATAGGCTATCCATGCATATGAATTTCATGGTTCAGTTAAGCGATCACCCGTCAGCGCCGCCCAAACTCACAATTATCATAACGTTACGCCTATGGGACAAATCGTGAATAAGTCGCTTACTTGCGATAACATAATATTATGTATGAAAATCGCTTTGGCACCACCAGATCTAAAATCCACAACATTTTCTCATCCCCATAATATATTTTTAAATTAATTTTGAAATAACTGAATTTCGTCAATTTTCACATTTCTAAAATAACATTTTGCTCCATTTCCCCCTTTTTGTGCGCGATATGTGTGAAATTCGCTTGTTTTTTTCACTGAGGGGTTTTTCATCTCAGTGTAACTTGAAAACGGTAGCAGACGAACCTTTGTTACCACCGCCAAAATAAAGAGTCTTACTTCATTTTTTTCTGATATAAGGGTCATTTGGATTGGATAAAGGTTCATCCTGTCATTTTTCACGTCGAATCAGATGTTCCCTTAGAAGATTAACCAAAACGGGAAGAAACCGCGGTCGCGATTACTACACACAAAACCTATAGCGTGTGCGCAACTAGTGCAGTGGCCTGGAAACAACTATCATTTTAACTTAGCAAACGTCACTTTTTCTCTTCATTTTTTTAATTTGAATCATATCGAAAACTTGCATACAGTGTACCGGACATGTAAAAACATAGCAGACGACGTTTGCAGACCTCGCGATCATCGTATGACTAGTGGTGCAGAATGTTCCATTGCGGCTTTATGGGAGAAATAGCATTGCAGAGGGGTAAAATGTATACACAAATAATGTTTCAGCGTTGATTCGCAATATTTTGTGTCAATTTCACGATATGATCGTTGTTTGAACAATTAAAACATCATTATAAAGTGAAAGGAATAAGCAAAACTTAATTTTCAGACTTACCTATGCAGTGGTACACTAGGATGCACCCCTCGTATACATAATGGACCCGTCACAATATCCAACTTTCAGAGAATAAAATTGATTTTTGTTGGCAAAAATAATGGTATCTGATATATTCATATCCATAGTTCGGACTGACAATGTATACATATTTATACATTCCTAATAAAATGTTCAGCACTGCAATGGAAAGAGCTGGAAAACTGCTGTGACTCGAACAACACACCGACGTACACAAAAGCTCTGTCCAGCCCTATTATGTTGAATGCACGCGTCGAGTGTAGGTTTGCTCTTCGGACATCACTATCACAAAGAAAATCTTCTCTGATTTGATGATAAAAGTGCCCTATTTTCTTATTAACCATTCCCCATAATTTTTTCATGAGTATTTGCCTTACAATGTGTCCTTTATTGTAGTCTGAACGGAAATTCTTGATACTATCGGCCACCGATGTGACGACAGATATAATCCACCCGGGTACTATAAAAATGTCCCCCAAACCCATTATCCCAATACTGACTTTGGATGGTTTTGAGTGATTTTAATGTAATAAAGTGCCACATTTCCCACCAATTGAATGTAAATAGAATTATGGTCATTTGATAGAAGAAGTTGTTAACATTCATTTCAGGGGGACGGAAATTCTATCTGAATAAATGCTTGTCCTTGATACACATTAATTTTTTGTTTGTGAAAAAAGGGTATGATGCGAGCATAGAGCTATTAATAGCTCCATGATGCGAGGGAATTCTGCGTGTTACAAGGGTGCGCGCGTGCAGCGAGGATCTTCTGTCCGCTAGTTTTCCATATAATATTACAGACATGAAAAATAACATCTGTAGAACGAACAGTATGAAATAATATCGCATTTAAATAACGTGCACTTCGTTTATTTGGAAGTATTAATTTTGTTCTTGTACCGTGACCTGTGCACGGTCAGTAGACTGTACCAACGGCAAATAGGGGTGTTGAGTAACCGTCTAGTCTGGGCCGGGAGCACTTACAAAGTTACGGCGCGTGTGAAAGAATGTGAGGAATGTGAAAGAATGTGTCTGTACTGTGACAGTGACACTCCATGCACTGGATTGTCCCGTCAATAATCATGCAGTATTCCCGACCTTTCGTTGGAGAACGCGAACGCTTATTTGCGACGGTAGTTGATTTTGGAAGAGACTTTGGGGCCCGTCGTCATGGTCGTAAAACTCTGTCCTGCAATGCAAATTGTGTGACATGAGATTTTTTTTCGTTTCGCATCTGAAACGGAAACATTCAATCTGCGTTTCGTGTGCAAAATTCTGGTTGCTACTATGGTAACAGCGATATATCCGATTTAGGACGACTTTCCAAAGCCACATTTTGGTTCTTCCCAGAGCTCGAGAGGCCGCCCGGGGGCCCACTTCCATTGAAGAGTGGATACCAGGCGCGACCACGCGTAAAAAAGGGAAAGAGTGGGCAAGCACGTTACGTATAGGCCTATGTAACGTTATAAGGGTGTCAAAAACGATGTTTAAAATTATGAAAAAGGAGGAAATGTTTTCAATACTTGTAGGGTTTCACAAGCTAAATACTTGTTAAGAGATGCATTTTCATAATCTGGAAAAGCCTTGCTTCCCTTGTTTAGGGTGCTTTTCGAAACCGCATGGTCGTGCCTGCATGGTATCCACTCATCAATGGAAGTGGTCCCCCCGGGAATTCGAATCTAATTCCCCATTTCTGGGGAAAGTAAAGCATAATGCCCATTACATTGTGCGCTAGAGGCATATCGTTTGTGTAGGGGTAAACAAAAGAAGAAAAAACCCGCACGTACATGCTGTCTACATAATCAACGCATGCGAAATGGTTTCGGCTGGAGAGGTGATTTTGACACATGGAATCAATTGCCAGAGATCCACCAATAATCCACATTAAATGCAATATCGATTCGATGGACTGTAATGATCTATATCTAAGCCTTAATTCAGTAACTTTTTCCTCACTGAATATGTACTCGATTTGCTTGAAAAACCACTTTCTTATCCATGTCATAATCTATTTTAGGTCCTGCATTTCGAATATCTCCAGCCATCAGTCGTAATGTACATGCATGTATGGTATGTATGGTGCGGGTGTCGCGGGAAAGAATTTTGCTCACGAAAAGCAGATCTGTAGGGCCTGTAACCCCCCTGTAACACAAAGCTTATCATTGATTGTAGAGCAGTTCTCTACGTTTGATTCTATTGACTATAATGTACAATCAATCTTAAAAATCAAGTGTATGATTAAGCGTTAATTTTTGTGTAAGGGGACCCAAATATTAGCGTCCGTGAGGATTGCGAAAGTGGCAATTGTTTACACAGGGCAAAACACCCCTTTTTGTTATAATGGAAGCGTCCGCCCAACTCTTCGATTTAACTCTATGGTTCACCCGCCCTTATGCGCGCATATCAGCTGTGCGCACAGTTTAAGGTGGTGTTAGCTGGACAAATTGGGCGAAACAAATTCATATATATGTGTAATTGTGCTTATATACGTATGTGTGAATCTTTTGTACATAATATAGAACTGATTTCCACTTCGATTATCGACAATTTCTCCAATATTACCAAACAGGTAGCAAGACTCGAGTTCGGCTGGATTTCAATAATATATTCCAAGTCTAGCACGATGTGATCAAATTGTTGACTGCCATATGATTTTTCGGACGAGAAAGGATGCAATTTTAGGCCTATAAGTATACGATACCTCCCATCCCTTCCCAAACAAGATAGAAGGTGGAGCCAATTAATGGATTGGAGTGAAGTAATGAATGAAGATAACAATGGTAGGCGTAGTTTAAATCAAGGTTCCCCACAGTGACAGCTATTGATTCTTTATGGAAACATTGGTGTGGGTGAAAAAATGTCTCTGCCGGGAATCGAACCTGGGGCCCCAGCTAAGACCACCGGTGCCTTACAATTTGTGGTGCACTTAAACAGATGAGCTCCCTAAAATTATTGATCCAGTGCAATTAAGCCAGTTCGTAGTTCCACTCTGCGCATGATCAGAACATTCTGCGGATGATATCAGAGGAAGGTCATAATTGGTACAAAAGTGTCATGGTTTAATTTAATGAGATAAGCACCAACTTCGATGTCTTGATAATTGATATATTCTTTTGAATTGTGTTTTTCATTTGCATCCACAAAAAGCAACAATGCGTCCACGAACATATTATCCGATTAACTGACAAAATCTTTTTTCTGTACCATAAACGGAGATTCATTATTGAATAGTGATTGCTTCATCTTACATCGTAAAGAAATAGCACATTGTTTAAACCTGTCACTCTAACAACAACTTAGTTTGAATTGACTTTTTTTGTAATTGTTTGAATTTTATAAACAACAACTTGTCTAAAAAGTTTAAACAGTTTAAAATGTTTAAACAATAGTTGTTAAGAGTGATGGGCTTAAACAACGAGCTTAAAATTTTAAACAGCTTTTTTACAGTGTAGCCTAAGACCATCCAAATCGGTTCCCTATGGCCAAGTGTGTCGATTAAGGTCCTGGAAATACTCTTTCCGTCGAATCCTCTCGATAATTCTGAAACGGAATTCCTACCTGACTACTGTCCGTCCATGACGATGACACATCAGGGCCCTGTCTTACAAAGAGTTACGATTGATCCAATTAACGTCAACTATATGGAAATCCATCAATGTCATATTTCTTTCTTCAGAAAATTTGCACAATATACTTTGTGAACAAAGAGAAGCACACTGAAGTGTCAAGAAAACGATGGATGTATACATATATATACTTCATATCTAGAAAAAAAAAATAAACATGCATTTTAGATGTTGACGTTGCTGGCTTTCCATAGTTGTGGTTGATCAGATCAATCGCATGTCTTTGTAAGACGGGGTCCTGGACCTCGTATCCAGGGGCGGATTCAGGTTTTTTGGAAGGGGGGGGGGGCACATTTTGCCGAGGAAAATTTTGACCAGCAAAAAAAGTGTTCTAACCACAAATGAAGGGTATTTCTTCCACGAAAAAAATTGACAAGCAAAAAAAAAAAAGGTCTTCACTTTAAAAAAGGGGCAACCTTTTGTTTTAACGGCATTTTTACATTACAAATTTTAATTGTGCCTCTCAAGGGGGGGGGGCACGGGCCGGCTGTGCCCCCCCCCCCCTGGATCCGCTAGTGCTCGTATAACAGAGAGTTACGATTGTTCCAATCAACCCCAACAATGGAAATACCGCATCCCCAATATCTAAAAAGCATATGTCATGAAAGCATCAGTGCGTTGAGGATTCAATGTGCTCCTCTTGTCTTTATTTGTTTTCGAAAGATGTTGAATGTGAAACTTCCAGTATGAAAAATTATGACACTTATGGATTTCAATAATTTATGCGGATCGGATCAATCACAACTGTAAGACGGGGCCCAGATAAATGTGATACCCCCTACCTCACCACAGGACGTTCAGAACATGGAACTGTAAAAGGATACAGGGAAGGGGATGCGGTGGTATGGATCAGAATAGGGGTGTATGCGAGGATGTGTGCGTGTGTGTGTGTGGGGGGGGGGGGGCTTTTTGTAAAATGTAATCGGAGGCTTTCTGTTTTTGGAAAGATGTACTTTATACTACTGATTTTCAATACTAGTACAGGCGCGTAGCCAGGGGGGGCGGTGGGGGCGGTCGCCCCCCCCCCAAAACGTCCCCAAAAAGAAGGGAAAAAAGAGAGGAAAAAAGGAAAAGGGAAGGGAGGAAAGGAAAGAAAGGTAGCTTTGTCGGTTTTTGTTTTCTTTTTATTCTTTATTTTTTTTCTCAAAAGAGAAACTCCTTCACTCTTGCTCTAAATTTATATATAAATTTTGCTTCCGCGCTGCGCGCGGTTAAATGACAATATTGAAGTTCTCCATTGTTTCCCCCAACCTTTCTCTAACCCTGCTTTTCCACCTCAGCTATATGTGTTTATTGCCAGTTGAAGTTCAAATGTATACATTAGGGCATGGAATTAGAGTAAGGTTAGGCCGAAGTATATGAAGTTATCTTTTTTTTTTGATCGCGCAACTTCTGGTCGGGTCGGCTCCGGGCGGGTAAAATCTTTATATCAATTTCTGCCGTCACCTCCATAAAGTCAACTTCTCCCGCTTTTCAGCTCATTACTAAACAACCATAATTTGGGGCAAACAGGTTCCTAATTTAAAAAGAGGAATGTATAAAATTCGTGTCGTATTGAATAAAAAAGTACAATATTTTTTTTCAAATTCTATTAATCTTCATGTTATTTCCCTGCACATTCATCTCCTGTCCTGTTTTGCGCCCTCAGTTTGAAATTTTGAATGACACTTAGGTTTCTTTATAATTTAAAAATGAAGCGCTTCAGGATAAGTCAAAGAAATTAGGCATCCTTTTTTATATAATTTCAATAAATCACTGAAGTTTCAACTTTTTGCGCACTATTTTCTTTGTAATGAAGTTCAATAATCTTAGGAAATCAATTGAATTAGAGCCGATGGGGTATTAGAGATATCTGCATTTGATGAAATGTCCGCCCTTTGAAATTTCAGAGTTTTATTGCTCTGCGCGGGGGAGGAATATCTTCCTCCCGGCATATACACTTCTTTCCTCTGTTTTGCGAGTTAAAGATATGCACTGTCGCTAAATTGTTTGTAATCAAATCTGATCTTTCCAAGGGAAGTATTCAATATATTTTTGAGAATACCCTTTTCTCGGGACCCTTTTCATGGCAAAAAATTGATAAAACGCTTTAGCTTCCGCGCTTCGCGCGGGGTTATTATGATTTTAATTTCCTCCATTGTATTCCTTTTTGTGCGTTCACAATCACTTGAAAACAAGATTCAAAATCACAATATAGTAAACTGAATTGGAGCTGATATAGGTACTAGAGACAAGAGAGACGGCTCCTTTTCATTTTAATTTATGAAACACCAAAAGCTTTGCGCTTCGCGCGGGAGGGGGAAACTCCCCCTCCCTGCACCCACCCCCTAGGGAGCGCGCTTCGCGCGCTCTGTAAGTGTTGGCACGCTTCGCGTGCATTTACCGCCCCCTCCAAAATGAAATCCTGGCTACGCGGTTGTACTAGTATATGTATATTTAAATTTTCTGACGACAGGCCTATACGTATAACCATTCTGATGATCTTTCTCCATAAAACCTTGTTTTGTCCCTGAAAACAGGTGCCAGGTATCTTAATGAGGGGTAAGAAGAAATGCGACTCCCCATTTATAGTTTCCTCAAATTAGTATAGAGGGTGATAACGAGCTCATCCGTTTATTACTGTCCATTTTTCATACTCGTTTTTTTTTTTCAATTTCTATTGTTTTTAGCCAATGTCCCTTATTTTTCTTCTCTTATACTAACATATTCGCTTTGTTGGGTCTTACACAGCAAAACTGTGGTGTTAACCGGTGTACATAGAGGACCACACCAGTTACTAGTATTTTACACCGGTGTTAAATTGACAGTGTAAGTTTAACACCTGTACGTGTTATTACAACACCTTTGGTTGTTATATTTACACTCTTTGGTATTATGTCCCATCTCTAGTGTGTAATTTCAACACCTCAGGTTGTGGTCCTCTATTAACACCAAATGGTGTCTGTTTTAACTCCACAGTTTTTACTGTGTAAGTCAGTGGGGGTACTCACTAATAACGACAGACGCCCTTTTCACATCTTGCCAGTCGTACCTATATAATAGGCATATAATTTGCACCTTTTTACATTGACCAACCCGTTCTATTCCCTTCCTTTAAGCCCCGCGCTTCGGGCGTCAATTCTCAAGACCCTTATGTTAAAAATCCAGTTCCCAATTGGACCCCATTTCCAGAGAACTATACCGGTTCGCCGGTGAAAGGCGCAATATGAAAGGGGTATAATTGCGCCTTTCACCGGCGAACTTCACCGGCGAAGTTCGCCAACGAAGGGGAAAGTGTCCAGTATGAAAGGTACACAGGAGAACTTCACCGGTGAACTTCTCCACCTCTAGAGGTGGAGAACTTCGCCGGCGAAACTGTTTCACCGGCGAAGTTCGCCGGTGAAAAGGCCAGTATGAAAGGAAACCGGAGAACTTCTCCTCTTTAATGACGTCAGAGGTCAATTTTTTTCTCTCCCGAAGTCCCCTGCACCGAGATTCCGCGCGCGATAGTTGCAAGCTCAGCTGAATGCTATGGCCAAGTAGATACCCTCGAACATTTTTTGTTTTACTAACAATATTTATCAAAAAGCACCTTTTACATATATAAAATGCGCTAAGATATAAAAACAAGGTGATATTGTTTGTTTTTATCGTAATACTTCCAAAATATGTTGTAATAATTTTTTTTGATACCTTTTTGTAATAGGTAAGAAGTAATATTTACAATTTTCTTTCGTTTGTTCTGCAATCGCCCGTCGACTTTCGCCGGGGAAGAAATGTCAGTGCGAAAGGGTACATTTTTTTCTTCGATGGGGAAGTGAGGAATGCGAGGTGGAGAAGTTCGCCGGCGAAGTTCGCCGGTGAAAAATGAAGAGGGCAGTATGAAAGGGGTATAACCTGTTATTTCTTAACTCCTCGTTTCCAAAGCCACATCCGTTCTCCAACGGTATCATGGTGTCAGATTTTGGGGCAACATATCCATACCCTTTCCACATCCGAGTGCCCCCTCCCTCGAGTTTCACTAGCGTAATTGTGTTTGTCCCTTTAGCAGCAATGTTGTATTTATCGAAATCCTAAATTAAATGTGTAGGAAATTCTTATTTTCTCTCACCTCACATCTACAATGTTTTCTTTCTGCAAGAAATTTCAATTTAATGTATTGGATATATGGGGATGGGAGTACATCGACCATTGCGCCCCCACGGATTTTCCTTTTTAACCCCATATGGCTCGTTTTCGTCACCCCTTCCCCATTTCCCCCCTCTCCCATCTCCCCTCTCTATTTCCTTCTCTCCCTCATTCTTTACTAATAAGGAAACTTGGGGGCAATCCAAGGTATGGCTGATACAGACCGGAACAATATGACTCATTATCAGTCAATTCATACTGCACCATAGCCTGCCCGACTGATGACTACTTCGCATGATGCACCTATATGCACTTGTGCATGACTACTATTGCCTGCTCCTGACATAATCGAGTGAGGCCTGAAGATAATCGTTAAAGGCCAGGATTAACCCAACAAAATAGCTGGCGTAATTTCCTTCCATATGTTAAATCTAAAATATCCAAAATGATTATACGGGCGAGCACAATGAGCGAGGAATGAAGTGGTTATAGGTCGAACTCATTACATCCCGTTCGTGAGGCCGACGCTCTACTTTTTAAACCAACATGATCGGTTATAAATTATAATGGATACTCAGTTTTGCCAAACGAAAATCTTTCATAGGAGACAATGCCTAAGTTATTACTGCGAGCAGAGGCGTCGATCCTGGGGGGGGGGGGGGGGGCAGGGGGGCGATCGCCCCACCAACGAAAATATTGGGGGGGGGGGCAAGCATAGCGTTTCGCCCCCCAATAATTCCTTGAGTGCAAAACGAAAATAAAACTAATTACACAGAAATTGACAACTTAGCCAAATACAGTATAAAATTTGGTTTTTACATCTTTAGTACAATACAAAATTATGATTTTCCGCGCGCTCCGCGCGAGAAATGATTCCATCTATCATTGGAACTTTTGTTAAGGTACATTTACGCAGGAATTTCAATATATAGGCATTTTTGCCAATGAATAAACAAGAAAATGGCAAACGCTTTTTATAGGTGGATCCAGGTGAGTTATGTATACCTCTTCTAAGTTGATTTAAAAAAAAAAAAAACTACTTAAAATTCCTCTTTTCATGACAGTTTTATTATAAATTTCGGCTCGCGATTTGCGCTCGCATTGTTAAAAAACATATGTACCCATTCATCCTATTCATAATTAAAAAAAGTGCTTAAAGTGTCCAGCTTTCAGGTATTAATATCAAATTTCGCGCTCTCATGAGGCTTATTATATATATAAATAAGATTACATATCCATGAATTCCTAATAATTACATTGTCCCTTTTTTCAGAATGGAATATCGACGAGTTCATCTCGAGTTTAATTAGGAAGAGGAATAGGAAGGTAGTCATTTTTTTATATTATGACAAAATGTCCTTTAAATGTCCCGATCCTAGGTCAAAAAGAATAAATAAAAAATTCAGCTCGCACTTCGCGCTCGCACCGAAACCACTTAACAATTTACCTACACAGTGCTTGAAATAATGATTAAAGGGACCCTTCTTCAGATCGGAATGTCACTTTTTTTCAGCTCACGCTTCGCGTTCGCATTATTGATTTTCATAATAAAAGAAATGTATTTAGAATGTCCAGATTATAGGTCTAAATCTAAAACACGCGCACGCATGTTTATTGAGATACACAGCTTGTTCTTTATTTCAAACGCGCTTGAATTATCCACTTTCGCGCTCTCATTATTAATGTAGAAAATCACCCAATTACCCATCCGTTTCATGATTTACAAATCATGAATACGTATCCCATTTTTAGGTCAAAATCGAATTTTTCCCGCTCGTGCTTCACGTCGCATCAATTGTTTAGTTCTATACCAATCTTTTTCATGAATACAAAAAGTGGCTAGAATGTCCAGTTCTTAGGTCGGGGTGACAAAATTTTTCAGCTCGCGCTTCGCGCTCGCAGTAATTATTTAGTTATTATACGCATCTTGTTCAGAATCACAAACAGCGCTATATACAATATATTTGCATATGTGTGAGAGTTTATTGATTTTGTATGATCGAGTGCCTTTGGAATGTTGATTCATGATTTTGCCCCCCCCCCCCATCTGAAAAACGGATCGACACCCCTGACTGCGAGCGAGCAAAGCGAGTGTCATCGTATGTAAAAGTTAGAAGTTTATCCTTCAATTCTTGACAGAAATTTTCTCCTGTTGATGGGGGGGGGGGCGGGGATAACATGGAAAGAAACAAAAAATTGAAAGAAAAGAAGGCTGGTTAAACAGGGGGGGGGGGTACTGATACACATTGATAACTTCCCCCAACATTCCTTGGATTACAGGCGCACACCACAACTCCCAGTTGCGCTGAAAGCACTTAATTTTAAGGTTTGAGACCTCTTCTGGCAACCAAAGTGTGACAAGTAACACCCAAAACAAAAGTAAGACAGGTTGTAAGTAAATTTTACTCTTAATAATTTACTCTCTATTTACAGCTCTTCAGTATTATAACTTATTCTTTATTATATTGCTAGTTGGGGTAACTTTATTAAGACAATATAAGATATTTTCCTTATAAATTACCCCCAAAAAAATCCTGTATGAGTGTTTTCCTGATAATATTGTAAAACAAGGTTTCGTCACTCTTTGAATATGTGGATTACCAATTTACCATTGTTGCAGTGTTTTGCGATTCAATAAAGATGCTTACTTTTGTCCTCCGTGCATACATGTAAATTGAGATATTTTTTCTTTCATGTAATGAAATGTAAAAAAAAATAGTGAGAGACACCAGCTTCTCTTATTGTATGGGTACCACTGTTTAAACGTGTTGTGCATAATTGAACTGTTCTGTGAAAATAAGCACAGCTTTGTTATACTACATTCAATCTTGATAACATTTTCAGCATTATTCTTGTTTGATTATCACATAGTGTATAGGCATACACTCGTAATTGTTCTACTGAACCTTTTTTAAATTACGATTTAAAGGATACATTTCAATCGATTATTTATTGCAGAGAACTCATATAAGCTGTGCTTTCCAGTGTGTTCTATCTTTTTCTAATTTCTGCATTTTACATTTTGATTAATATTATAATTTTTCACGTTGAAATGGGGGGAAAATAAAATCAATCAGTATATAAATCACGCGTACAATGGTAATATTGGACTATTTGAACTTAACAAACAAAGGAGTCCCCCTCTCTCTATTCTCTACCATCCCCTCTCTCCTGTTTTTTTTTTCAAAGAGTATAAAATTAATTTTGAAAAATAAAGGAATCCTCTCATAATGAATTTGATTTTATGTGTGAATTAGATTAACTTCCTATTGCAAATTATGTAGTGGTAACGGATAGAAGGACTGAAAAGAGTAGAATTAATAAATGAATAAAGATTTCGCCATTGAAAAACAACGTTACTGTATGCATACAAGGAAGTCGATTTCTAAAAAGTTGCAAGAGAGTAACGAAATTGTTTTACCCTTTTAAAACGAAAATCTATTTTCGTGATGGATTTTAACACAATATCAACAAATATTTCACCCATTTCCCTTTCATTTTCTTTCTTTTCATGGTCATGGAACATGTGTGGGTGGCCAGTGCCCCAAGCCCCCTATTCATGCGCCAACGGTAACAATGAAAGGAAATGCGCATTAAATGGCCCCTTTAATTTGTAAAACTTTGGCTGGAACCACTGACAGGAGACACCCCGAGTATCCGCTGACCAACCACTGGGGAAAAGGATACAATATAATACGATGACAGAATGATCTTCTGAAGTGAGAAGGAAATACTTGAAATCGGTTCAATTCATATAAAGAGGAAATCACAAAAAACATATTGATAAAAGTTTGAGGAAAATTTGAATAAAAAAAAAAGTTTGAGCATTAAAATATTGAGATCAATAATGCTATGGAGATCCTCCCATCATGCCCATTGGCAATGAGATCTGTGATGTCACACATGACTTGTATAACACTGTAAAAAATGCCGTATTTTTAATAAAAAATTACGATGAAATGGTAATTTTCTGGCACAATTTTACAGTGGAAGTAGCGTTAACTTCACGAAAGTAAAAAGTAAGAGCCCGCAAATTTGCTAGAATTTTACCCCATTTGTTTTAATGGTAAACTAATGGCAACTTGCTCCGCGACTTTTCACGGTAACTTTAAAGGTTTACCGTGAATAGCAGGCCTTTAACACTATTTTCAACAACTTATTGGGTTCTTTCGTATATTTTACGCCATTCTCACTGTAAAACTGGGTTAGGAAAGTTACGGGTTTATTTGCTGGAAATAAAAAACGTTATTTATTACACTGAACTATCCCCTATGGATTCTAAAACCCCAATATACATCTCTTTTCTTTTTGCTCAAGTAGGTCCATGTTCTAATCGAAAAACGACCCGTCAATAATATAATGTGAAACCTATGGTCTTCTCATGAAAAAGAACAACTGATCAGTTGCGAGAACTGCACAATTCTTGGTCGCATTGCCAACAGGAGGATCTGCATAGCATTAGTGATCTCAACATTGGAATGCTCATAACTTTCTTATCATTCATTCAATCATCGTCAATTTTTTATTTATCTGTTTCTTTGGCTTTTCTCTGTTATATGAATTTGATTAGTTTCAAGGCCGGCTTCATTCTCCTTTAACACTGAGCTCAAAATAGACGCCATCTTGAATTCTTGGCAATCTGTTGACTGATTGTAGGCATACAGTAGTCACATGAGAAGTTTTTTTAGTGATTGTCTGTTCACTGGTTTACATTTTCATATCCAATTTAATACCTGAAAATGAAAACCAAATAATGTTCTTTGCCTTGCATCCCAAATACTGATCAATCACAGAGTTTATGCTATGTACAGTCACACAACGATATCAACTCTAGACCGATCAAAGCTATTACGTTATCACCAAAGACGTACGATCGGTCGGTTTGGAAACTATTTTGTTGGTGTGACAGTGACTGTAAGCATTAAGTGTCAATTAGACTAATCATTATCAGAGGAAAATTGTCTTCCAAGAAATGAACAAAGAAACAAAAAATAAATTGCATGGATTGTTAGAATCGTAGTCAAAGCATCATATTACACTTATCATATTTTCCAATGTCGCACTTCCAGAAAACATCATGACCACAATTGAATGCTTAATATGAAAATGAAATTTAGATGCCCTACTGCGAATCCACCTCTTAACCAATAAAGATGCTGAGATAATAGAAGCTATATGAAATCTTTAAAAGAAAGTTTTTTAAACTCTTCAAAATTTTCCATAAACTGTCTAAGAATTGCCTTGTTCCTAAACACAGTTGCCAACATTTCTGGTTGAGTAGCAAAGCCATAACCACAATATTTTTTTCTCTTGGAAATCATATTATCTAATAGCTCCGTGGGGTCCACTTGTAAAGCCACTGAAGATTCAGAGATCTATTAGATTTCTTTGATAAGATTATGGATTAAATTGTGGCTTTACTATCGCTAAAACAAGAGATATTGAAGCTTCATCTCTCTCCTTCGTCCCCGCCTGCCCCCACTAGATCTCCCCCTCTAGCTCGCTCTCCCCCTCTCCCCTGTTCTCATAACAATACATCAACGATAAAAGACTTCCTCACCCTTTCATGAAGATGCGGAAGCTTACAAACTGACATGTCATCAACTTCATCGTCACATTTATTATTATTTCTGCATTGCGGATGCTAATAAATTCAATTCAATTAGGGTGTAAGTCGAGAGAAAAAGAGCACCAGCATAATTGGTGTTGCGGTTAGCATTTCATCACGGAATATCAATGGATCTACTTGATAAGTTATCACTAATATAGAAGAATTTAACAAAGTAGTATGTAAACCAAATGCTTTGCTTTTTATAAACTTTTGTTTTTCATTTCCGGTGTTGATGTTGAAAACCCCATCACTATTAGTTAAACCAAAATATATAATATCTTTCATTATCTTTGAAGGGGCATCAGCCGCCCCCAGCCGCACCCCGAATCCTCGGTGCGCCAGTGCATGTGGCACAAACCTTAGAACATTCATTCATGATTAATCCTGATACACTACTTATGCTGAGCGAAGAAACTGGATATAGTCGTCGACAGATCCTAACCACGGCCAATCGCAAAATATCTGAGTCAATATGACTTAATCGACAGCACAACTTACTTCCGTATCATCTACCTTACCCGATATACCGCAAACCGTCACCCTTTGTTATGTTCCTAGGCTATGACATCGTGGTAGTTATGCTAACATTACAGCAATAATCTTGTCTTTAAACAGAAGCAAAAGAAAATGGTTCGATCCTCCTGTAAAACCCATTAAAACCAACTTTTGAAGGCTGAAGGTTACCTGTCATTAAACGTTTTCTCCAGCTATTCCATCAGTTTTTGTCATGCATTATTATTGGAAGCTACAGAATCGGGGGCCAAGAGTTCATAATAATAGATTTCAAAACTGATCCACTTTGATTTTTTTTTCTACATTCACATCAGCGAAACAGACTAAAAACTGACCGATGTCAATGGACCTACAAAGAATTGCGTTGATTGGTCTTAATCGGTTTCGTTGTAAATGTTGCAAAAAAGCATCAAGAATAAAAAAAAAAATTTGTTGTCAGCTTAGTCGATGATGACAGCCTTGGCAGTCTATTATGTCTTGTTAATTAAACCCATGTACACAACCGATTTATAGCTTTCATATTCGTTTTATATATAAGAGTTATACATCCTGATTCCAGATCATGCTGGTAAATGATAAGGATCGAATTTCCACAGTCAATATCTACAAAACTATTTCTGACAGTCAACAACAACATTTTCATCGTTACAACCACAATATGCAATATAGGCCATGTCATTAGTTCATTCGTTCTTGTACATAGTATCCACAGACCATCAACATATCGCCATCAATCCATTTCCAATCCCAAACAAAATCATCTGAGTAAGAAAATGGCCATCCATGGTTTGTGCTTTGATACCAAGCGCGCTCTTAGAAAAAACTTAGCGATTCGGGTATACCTGACTGGAAACAGTTATTTTCCATCCTAATTATTGAGTGCCTTCGAATACGAAATCTTCAATCGAGACATAGTTCTATCAGGAATTCTGAAATATCGTTAACACAAATTTTCGCGCACTGATGACAACAGCCTTTCTTCTCTTTCGGTTTTTCCATCTGAAACGCTTCCCGATCACCCGCATTGTTCTTATTTGATTTCGGCCCCTTGCCACCTTTTCCTCCATTCTGCACTTCGTTGGTCGGTATTCTGGATGACTTCGGTTGCTCTAAGATTGGCGGGGTAGGTTTAGGAGGTGGAGGTGCTGACCTGAGGAGTTCTCTCTCGGTCTGTGCAGCGATCCGAACAGTATCCGCACTTGTCTGTCGTGTCATCTTCTTGACGTCGGTTCTTGGGTCATGTGAGATGGCGCGCTCCGACCTGTCCGATCGGTTCAAGATGGACCTGCCGGCAAGAGGTTGAGGTGCTGGAGGAGGCAGTTGTGAGAACTTCATCGGCTTTGGAGGAAGCCTTGGGGATCTTGGAGGAACAGCAGGAGTTTCATCAGGAGGATGGAAACTCCTAGGAGGAATCCTTGGCGACCTCGGTGGTCTTTCATCAGAAGGAAAGAAGTGCTGCTTAGACCCAAATCCATGTGGTGGAGTCAACGGAGGTGGTGTCCTTGGTTGGCCAGGAACTCGGAGACCGACATGACTGTGTAAATCCGAATCAGATTGCGTATAGGCCAAGTGTGCCCTTCCGGCTAAAGGAGACCTTGGTGGTGTTCGAGGCGGTTTTGATGGAGCAACCCTGGAGAACTTTGGCGAGCGTGGAGGTCTAGGAGGAGGCCGCTCATCGCCGTATCCGGGTACGTTTGGACTCGAGAAATATATGTCTGAATCGACGCAAGGTTGGTCGCGTATGACCGCAGGAACTCTGGGATTACCTGGACGGTTGTGGTAAGAAAACGGTCGGGTGTCGCCGTCAGGCTGGTTCTCTTCGGTGTAGTAGGACGGCCGTGAAGGAAACCTTGAGTTTACAGCAAGCGCCATGGTAGAAAAGTTTCAGGCTGATCCTCAAATGAGTCTGAAGAAATGAAAGAATGAAATACAAATGTGAATGTACATTCCTTTAAATTGCGTTTAAAGATACAGCGCAATTAACAAGGGCAATAGACTTTCTCTTGAGCTCCTCTACGAACAACTAAGCATGCTAAGTATATGGATGGATAGGTGCGTTTCCAGAATATCAATTAGTAGGGGCCTATTGTAAGTATTCATTCGAAGTGCCAATATTAAAATATAAATTACATTACGTAGATATTTATATAAGCCTATTTACGTTCAGGAAATACGCAGACCTCTGTTAACGAGATGATTATGAAAACATTTTAATCAAGAGCAAAGTGTAGGCCGACTCTTCTCGTTTCCTCAAAGACACGGTGCGCAACTGGAGACATGGGAAACCCCCATGATTTAATGGTAAAAAGGGAGAACAGAGAGAATGGGCAAGAAGAAATGAATAAAGATTAAAGAAATGTATTTAAAACAGATAACTATCTCGTGCATTTCTATTCTATCCTTAATGGACAGAAAAAATGATGACGTCACATTTAGATCGTCCTTCCCCCCTAAACAAATGTCTGGCTCCGTCTGAGTAAAGAAACAAGTTAACGTGGGTTTTGTTGAACTTCGGATATTTTGGAAAGCTTAGGTCATATTCGTCAACGAATGGTAGATAAAAACTTGTCATCGCAGCGACTTTGGGGACAATCTATAGCGATTTAATCTGGCTGATCCAGGATACCTTGTCGTTTTTATGTCGCTTCAAGAAGCAATGAGGAGAAGGAATTGCGTATTTCGACTGTTTGATAACACATTTGATAGATAATTCACCTTGACAAATAAAGTCATCGCGCTTGTAAGAGAGGTTAGCCTAGATTCAGCTCACAGTGTTTAGGGGAGATAGCTTCATAAAAGCGTCAATTCGAGGGTTCCGTTGCTATGGTTACAGGGTGAACGGACGGGACAAATTAGTCAGGTTGTGCCTCGGTGACGCAACGGTATATACAGGTTTGTTCGTGTGATATTATTGTCTGTTTGTAAGAAGACTATCAACGAAGAATTGGCATTTAGGCAAAGTGAACTCTTGAACCTACTTTGATGTAATTAGCATGCAAAATAATAATAAATAATGTAGAACCATGTATCAATAATTCTGAGGAAAGGAATTTGACTTATTTGTTAAGAGCATTTTGTGTTTGAGTACTCAAAACCATGTCATTTTTGCATTAATGATATTTTCTTTCTATACTACCCCCCCCCTTTCCCGGCTCCGGCCAAAATTTTAAGTAACTTTTGGAAAAACCAATCCAGTGAAAACAATTGAAAGGCACGTTTGCTGAAGTCGGGTTTGATTTAGACTATGGTAGAACTTTGTGCCAAAATTATTGGAAGCATTGCATGTCTCATATATTATGTTTAATGTGCTCTTCCTCACTCTTTTAATGTTGAACAAAATTATCTCATTAATCTTTCCCAGACTGTTAACAATGATTTAAGAGTCAAATTAGCTGATACATTGAACCTCTACTGTTAAACATTTATGGCACAATTGGCTGTCCATAGTTAAACCACAACTTTAGACCCGAATTCAAACTAAACTGACTTTTAGAACACGGGCCAATGTGTATATCTCCATATATTATGTGATGTCATCTCTATTTAAAAGAATCGCTATTTAGGGGGTTCCTTCGTTCTCTCCACGATGTAGTTAAGAAACTTATCAATGTATGCTCCTATATATTTCGATCTTTAAAGAGATGGTCCAGGCTGGATATATTTATACCTCAATAAATAGAGTAAAATTCACAAAGCAACATACTGAAAA